>NW_009610273.1:45305-49503 GCF_000690535.1 Cariama cristata
AGACCTTATCGCTCTCTACAACTACCTGAAAGGAGGGTGTAGCGAGGTGATGGCTGGCCTCTTCTCCCAGGCAGCCAGTGACAGGACAAGAGGGCATAGTCTCAAGCTGCTCCAGGGGAAGTTCAGGCTAAAAATGAGGAAACATTTCTTCACAGAAAGGATCGTTAGGCATTGGAATGGGCTGCCCAGGGAGGTGGTGGAGTCACCATCCCTGGAGGTGTTAAGAAAAGACTGGACGTGGCACTTAATGCCATGGTCTAATTGACGTGGTGGTGTTAGGGCAAAGGTTGGACTTGATGACCCCGGAGGTCTCTTCCAACCACATCGATTCTGTGATCCTTTGGAAAATTTACTAGACTATTTATTGAATATGGGAAAGATGCAGGAGAAGATGTAATAAACAGACACTCCCTGGATTGAGGGTATATTGAACATTGTTATACATTAGGCAGCCCCCTCCCATGCTAAATCTTGGCATAGAAACACAGGTGCTTCTTCAGGTGAATTGTAACACATTCCTGTTGTGAAGATTTGCAAAGAGACAATGTGAAGTTCAGTTTGTACTTCAGCTGGCATTATTTTTTTCAATTGGTATGATCCTCTGATTCTTTGTTAAATACGGCAGTGCTATCCACTATTTTGCTTTGAATTATTTGCTCTCAGCTCCAGAGAGGAGAACTGATACCTAAGTTCTTGTTACTGGTAATGTTCCTAAGCGTTACAAGAAAACAACAAAAAATTATTTACTAGTATTGAAGATAACCTCTGTGTGTGCAGAATACTCATGTGACTTTTTCCCTTTGTTTTTGAATACTTTGCATTTCAGAACTCTGAAAAAGGTAGGGAGAGGAAACTGCAATCACTGACAATGTCTATAGATGTGCCTCTTTATTTAGGAAGAACTGAGGATGATATCTTAGCATGAAAAAGTTTTTTGCATGTCTGTCCCCTCTCTTTCCCTTCCCTGGGACATGGCTCGGTATTATGTTTCTGCAGCTCAATGAGAAAAGACAGATCACTTGAAAGTGAGTGCCCAGAAGCAACTCAGAGGACAGTAAGAGTAGTGAATAACCATCTGTCATTGAGTATTTAGATCTGCACAATGACATGATTTCTTTTTCACTCATTTTGACAGATTTTTCAAAGACTGATCTATGCTGATAAACAAGAAGTTCAAGGAGATGGTCCATTTTTGGATGGAATTAACGTCACTATCAGAAGAAATTACATTTATGAAGATGCTTATGATAAACTTTCTCCTGAAAATGGTAGGTTTACAGTTAGGTTATCATCAGCTTGTTTATAATGTTTAACCGTTCTTACCATGTAGTTACATATTTGCTTACTTGAGTAGGATGTTAAAAGTATATCAGCTCTGAGGTGTGAAAGTTCTTATAATGTTAAATTTCCTCATTTGTACATAAAGTAATTCTCATCCACATTCTTTCTGATTATTGCACTCATTCTCTTTAACACACCCTTCCTTAGTTCAACCCTACTTTTATGGGGCTTTTCTTCCCATTTACTTGTCCAAGTAACTGTAGTTTGTATATTTATCTATGTAGTTCATTAGATACTCTCTGCTTTGGTAATCTGTGTCAACAAATATATGTAGACCGCACAGGATTTGCTAGGTACAGTGTGGCTGATAAGGATAATGCAGTGCACTTTGTAGTGATAGTATGTAGTAGTATATACTTTACCACATTGATTTAAATCATACCTTAGTGTAAATTTGTGTGGGAGCGGCTGCTGTAGCAGCCAAAATGCCAATGTAAATAACGCCTGCCAAAATGAAGTCCTTATTAATTATATGGTATTTTTGCATATAAAGAGAATATTTGCCAAATAGTTGAGTTTGCCATGTGAGTCTCACCTGCTGTGCCAAGTAAGTTTCCTCCTGGAGAACTGCCTAGTTTAGAGAGGAAGAGGAAGAGGTGTTGGTATTCCTGGTTTGGATGAACTTAATGGAGATGATACCTTTTCTTAATTTCCTTTACTCTGGTAGTATTAAAGATTCTATTCTATTTATAAACAGGATTTTGTATTTCAATACCTGTGTTTAAAACTGTAGTTACCTAAAAGAGATACATTTAGGCTAATTTATTTTTTTTTTTAAGTAAGTACAAATTAAGTTCTGTTTTTGGAAAGTTTTAAAGACCAATCACGAGATGTCACTGTATAATTGTCTGGAAATTTATATGTGCAGGTGACTGTTTAGCCTCTTTCCTAGTGGTTGTGAATAGTTTCATCATACTAAGTTTAGTATGAGTCATTAACTGGTTCCTTAAAAAGAGAAAGATGAAATAGAATGGGAAACTAGAAAAAGTTGAGTCTCTGTTCCGCTTCCCTCGCCCTGCAAATGTATGAAAATACAATTCAGAAACTGCAGTCTAAGCTTTTGAAGAATGCATGTCAAGTAACGGGCAAGTCAGCCTGTTTGTTTAGTAAGAAGATAGTTTTAAATGAGAAGCACATTTTCTGTGAAGTCTACATTTTAACTTAGTTTTATTAAACTACATTATGAAAATGGTTTTAGAATGCATGTTTCCTAAACTTAATCTGCATTCTCATAATCTAGATACTGGCATGTATGCCACCATTAGCAAGGTCACAGGCAATATGAAATTGAGAGGAGTAGTCCATATACTGGAAGGTCAGGTTGCCACTCAGACAGCCCTTGACAGACTGAAGAAAAGGGCTTACAGAAGCCTCATCAAGTTTAGGACAGACCAAAGCTAAAACCTGTACCTGGGTTGTAATAACCCCATGTAGCAGTACAGACTGAGCACTGGTGGGCTAGAAAGCTGGTTTCAATAAAGGACCATGGGGTTTATAGTAGACAACAAGTTGAACAAATAAAGAGTTCCCCTTGAGATGAAAGCTGACTGCATACTGGTCTGTATTAGCAAGAACATAGCTCACAGTTTCAGCACCAACAAACTGTGTCCACCTTTGGGCTTCCCAGTACAAAAAAAGACTTTAACATACAAGAATGTGTCCTGCAGAAGGCCACGAAGGTGATACAGGGGACTGAAGCAGATGGCATATGAGAAGAAGCCGTAACTTCACTGCAACTGGGAGGTTACACAAGCCAGTTTGATAAGGTACAGTGGTGACATGTAGCAGCAAGGGAAATTTTTACCGGACATATGTAGAAAAACATTTCATAGTGAGACTTATTAAGCACTGAAATGGGCTGTCCAGAGAGGCTGTGAAATCTCCATCATTCGAGAACTCAAATAAACCAAGGCACTGAACATCCTGATCTAACTTGGAAATTGGCCTTGCTTTCAGTGTGGGGATTTGGATCATATGAGGTCTCTTCCAGCCTGAGCTGTTCAGTGATTCTGTCAAGCCTTCTGTTCAGCAAAAGGAGCTTTGTATTAGTACAAAATTTATCTGCATATATGTGTATATAGTTCCAGATAATGTTTTCAACCTTTCCTTTGGAAGAAAATTATTCATAAAACAGTGATGGGGGGATCCCAATAAGCTTGTAGCAAGGGATTTGGAAGTACAGTAACCTCTAGGTGAAGATTTCTCTCTTGTTTACAGGTACAGAGAAGCCATAGTGGTAGCTGGCCGTTGAACTCCAAAAACCCGTTTTTCTGCATGTGTGTGTGACATACCATGTATACACACAGCTATATATACAGTGCTATCTGGTACTGTACTAGTGCAGCACGGGTGCTGTTTAGAATCAATAAAGACTAAATTAGCATGTTGGATTTTTTTTTTTTTAAAAAGCTGGTATTCTGAGACAGTATAATCTTTTTAAAATAATTTTAGTTCTGCTGGAGTAGGTCAGGTACCATGTAGAAGAGCAGAAAAGAAGAAATTCCTGAAAAATGTCAGAGATACAATTTCAAGACTATAGACTGACTTGATTAAAATCAATCTAGGAGATTGAACAGATAATAGATGAAGTCCTAGAATTGATCAGGAGAGAGTGAAGAACATTGGTTTGGAAGAGGCATCTGGTTTGTCTACTGGCCACGAGAAGAGAGCTGTTCAAAGTTAATGCTTCTGTAGTACGTTAACTGAGACCATTAAGAAAACAAGCTTGGAATAGCAAAAATTTACTAGGTTGGTTCTTGTGTGTTTATATTTTTATTTGGTTGTCATATGCTTAATAATGTGCACGCATTTCTCAGGTTTGTTGTTCCGCCCCGACCATACCTCTACTTCTGCAGCG
>NW_009610273.1:49534-92024 GCF_000690535.1 Cariama cristata
CTCCAGTAACAGTTCAGTTACATTCTAGCTGTATGAGCTATAAACTCTTCTTTTCAGAGGTTCCACTAACTTGGGGTCCACCTCTACCTGGTCACCTGTTTTGCCATGTGAATTTGTTTTAGGACCGTTTTTCCCTCCTTGCTATAAATCTGGTTGTCAGTACACAGAGGAAGAGCCAAATAACTGATTTTCTTCATAAGGCCCCAGAAAGCACTAAACCAGCGTTTTCCATATATAAAAGTTTTAACATTAATGCTCAGTATCTCAGGAGTCTCCAGACAAAGCATGTCTGTATGCTTGAAACTCTCTTTTGCCAGTGTTCTATTTTCTCGTTTTGAGTGGTGATGAATGGACCTATTGCAGTGCCTGTGCAATATCAAAAATACTAAGTTGGATTTCAGATAATACTGTTTAATATTACTTAATGATGTAGCTTAACAGTCAGCCCCTCTAAGGGAATGCAGTTTTTCAGACAGGAGAAAGTTGAACCCTGCATTCACAGTATTTTATATAAATAGAATTTTCAAATTATTCCTGAGGCCTCTTTAAAATATTTTGTATGATTTTTTTTTTCCTATTCCTCTACCTAGTGTCTTTTCACTCTGTCTTTTGATGACTCTTAAAGCAAGACCCATTGTACAAAGTGAATTTCACATACTGAATATTCCAAAATTCAAGCCAATAATAGATTTTTGCTACTGTTTTCTAGTTCAATTTTTTATATAAAGTTAGTGTAGATATGTTTGTATGTGTAGTTACACGTGTTTTTATCCAAGCAAAATTCAAGCACATAGTTATATTTAAGTTTGTCTCTCTACTTTCTCTGCAGAACCTGACCTAAAAAAGCGCATTCGTGTTCACTTACTTAATGCACATGGTCTTGATGAAGCTGGTATTGATGGTGGTGGAATTTTCAGAGAATTTCTGAATGAACTGCTTAAATCAGGATTTAACCCTAACCAGGGTTTTTTTAAGACCACCAATGAGGGACTTCTTTACCCTAACCCTGCTGCGCAGATGCTCGTTGGAGACTCTTACGCCCGACATTACTACTTTCTTGGAAGAATGCTTGGAAAGGTAAAAACAGTGTTGTGTAATATAAAGCTATAGCAGTACTGAAATTATTCAGTAATGTTTTTTTTCTTTTTAGAGAGGGGTAGATGGGAAAAAATTATTATTTTTCTAGAGTTGAGGAAAAGTAACTTTCAGATGTTGCATCAGAACATTATTTCTACATACCACTCAAATTTCTGGTTCATTTTAACAAGTTACATACTTGAGAAGTACAGAGAATTTGAGATACTCTGACTGCTGGTTGAGCAAAGTGTGCATTTGTCTGCTTCTGTGTTTATCTTTTTGCTTAAAGTTAAGTTGATAGAAGCCAATAGAACTACTCTGCTTATGGTGATTTTTAACCTGGAGCTTTCTGGAATTTGACTGCAGTTACATTTGCATCATTTGGAATATATGAAATTAATATTTTCAGAAACAGTTTCTGGTTGTACGAGATGTTCAATTCTAGCTAGCATTTAAAATTTGCCATGAGCATTTACCAAACTCGAGCCATATCCAAATTAACTTTCACTTATTCTGATTGGGTTTTCGTGCATTTTGCATCTTTCTTGAGTTTTAGTGCTTGGTATTTTGGTGGTGTGAATGTTCAAAGACTAATACACACTTGTTGAGCTAGATGAAAAATGAAGCAGGGGGAGCAGGGAAGAAAAAAGAAACCATTACAAACATTCATTTAATTCAATTTTCTTTTATGGTCAGGTTTTGTACTGAGGCTATTTCCTTCTAAGCCCTTGAAATAATTTTTGTAAAGCTAATAATTGTGAAACGAAGTTTGGAATACAAATTCTATTTCAGAAAAACATGTATTGATTGCTACTTAGCTATCTAAAACTGGAAGTATTTAAGATGTAAAAGTCCCATTTAACTGCCTGAATTATTTTGGAGGCTAAAATCCTGCTGACTTGCAGTGAGGTTTAACATATAGTTGGATGTCCTTTTAGTGTTGCTGGAAGTGGTTTAAGAGGATGTTGCTGGCAAACTTGAGTTGTTGAAACAGAGTGCTGTTCTTCAGAGTTGCCAGTCAAGTAATTTAGATTAAACTGCCACTTTGTAGGCAAGTTCTCTGCTAATGCATCCTAGCTATTGCAATATCCAAACTTGTTAAATAGTGAAAATTTCAAATCAGCCATTTCAATAAAATAATCTTTGAAGGATGTTCCTGCTCTTAATGGGAGATGGATTCAGTACTAATACAATAGTTTGTAATGATGACCTATATTACATATCCAAGGCTTCATTTTCTTTCTGCATCTAGATTTTTGGGAGTGGGGAAGCGAATGTTGCTGTCATATCGCGAGGAAGTTACTTCACTCCAAAAAAGTTTAGTGTTTATCTAGGAATGGGGCAGGGCTCAGTTGTCAAGGGGAAGTTTGAAATATTTCAAAAAATAGATTGTAATTTTGAATCTTTAATTTCCTCTGTTGAAACAACACATTGCCTGCTGTAATTGGATTTCAAATATTAGCATAAAGATGGAAGTTGCAAAATGTGTTTTGTCTCCCATACAGTGCTACAAGTATAGTTTTGGTTTTGTCTTTTTAAAATCAGAAGATCTATTAACATTTTGAAAGCATAATTTTTTATTGTATTTCCAGTATGTTTACATAAGGTAAGAATTGACAGTGTTACTTAATAATTACCCCTACCTAGGTGGAGAGACACCTTTTTAGTAGTGTATTTAGAGACTTGATGAACTAAACAGAGAGATAAGGCACGGCCGTACTAACCAAGATCACAATACTGGCAGGTTTTGAATAAGTTACTGAATACTCACTCACCCGTTTTCAAAAATGTGTCCATTTTATGCTTTGCACAGGGTTATTTGAGAGCAATAGTGGATTATTAAAAGCCCCTTTGTAAACCAAATAGATATAACGCAAAGGAAGCAATCAGGCATCCACAGCAATTTCTTATTTGTGGAAACCAGCATGTAAAGAGCGCTGTCACCAAAAACTCTCACGTAAGAAGTTTCAATGTTATCAGAAAACAAATACATTAAAATATAATAATTTATAGAACTTCTCTGTCTCTTGGTAACCATTTCATACAAATATCCAAATGCATTTAACTTTCCGTACCATAGATTTACACGTAATTTAGTTTTTCTTCTCATCAGGAAGTTTCTAACAGCTTGACATCTTCTGTGTTAATTGGTCAGTTCAGAAGTAGAAACATCTGAAAATTGAGAACTTACCTTTAAAAATGGTGTATCTAAAAAATTATTTTAACCCTAGATAAATTACTGACTATGTGGGGTGTATTTTTGTAGTTAGTGAAGAAATTGAAATCTATGTACTATACAAACTGCATGGCTGTCCATGCAACTTTTAATGATCACTGAACGAACAAAAGGTCTTGTAGAAATGATACCATGTGATCATGTAATTGCATATGTTGTCTGAACTCATTCTTTAAAAAAAAAAGCAGAAATGAGTTTGCTTAAACAACAGCTACTCAAACACTTCCAAAGTTTACATTTCTCAACTTTCAGTGACTTTACTCTGTAATGTAAATATTATTTTAACATTGGTACCTTTTAAGCATTTTCCTTTCTCTTCCTTAAAAGTAAAAGCTCAGCTTACCGTGCACACCTCTGGTAGCAGTCTCCCACCACTGGCAGGGTTTGAAACTTGAACCTTTCCGTTTCCCCCACAGTGACTTTCTTGGGGCCCGGCTTTGCGTGAGAGCTGAGGGTGTCCTGGGCTGTCGGGGACATTCAGAGGTGTTCTAGCCCCAGATTTTCTGTGTCCTCTCTGGAAAGTAACGTGGTGGTGTCCCATGTGGTGTCCCAGAAGTATGTATGGGACACTGTAGTCCTTTTGCTCTCTAAGTAGGTAGGATTGCACTGTGGGGAAGCACTTGATTTGGTTTAACTTCCTTTCTACATGCAGTAGTTGTTCTGGCAGCACTAAAATTTTTTCCACGTGCAGACTTTCCTGCTGCAGCTTTGGCAATGTAGTGGCCTTGGCTCAGGAGAACACAAAAGTTGCTGTTTTGACAGGCTGCCAAAACTTCAAGCGAAATAGCTGGAGAAGTGAAATTTGGAAGCAACACCTGAGAATCTTAAGTGAGGATTTTCTCCATGCTGATTCTTGAATGGTCTGCTGCTAACCTGGAAAGACGGAAATGCTGGTTAACCATTTCAACAGAAACAGTGATCAGTAGAACAGTGACAGATACAGAATTAAAATCCGAACTTCACCGTGTTCAGACCTAAACCCAGTCTTGTGTACCGTATTATCTTTCTCCGTTTCCAGTTTATGTTTGCATTTATTCAATTATGTTGATGTGACAGTTGTTGTGGAAAAGGACATTCTTTCCATTTGGAATTAGTTGACATCAAATAGCTAATTCTTACAATAATTTACTTAAATTTCATGAAGTATCAGCATTAGTTTAGGAATATGGCAGGAAGTCCATAGAAGGATTAGAAAGATAATTTTTGTGGTTTCCTCTTCTTCCTTTTTAATATAAAACTGCTAGTTCTTGCATGTATTATGTTTTGCAATGATTGATTTTTGCACCTTTAACAAGATGACTCTTTCTGACACCAAGAGATTTTTGTCTAATATGCTTGGCATCTTTGCTTATACTGAATTCTACCATCTCCATTTCTCTTCTCTTATTCCAGCATATTGAAGAGCACTAGTGAGCCACACATTCATGTTGCTGAAGGCCATATGCACTATCTTTGAAATGTAATATTAAGTCTCTTTTTCTAAGCAATGTAATCTGCAGTCCTTGGAAGACACTGAAAAGATTTAGATTTGTTTTGCCAAGGCTTAGCTTTTGTCTTAAATGGTTGGGAAGGCAGTATAAAGAACAAAATGTGTTTTCGGTTGTTATTGTTTTGAAGAGTCCTTCCTTTGTGGATCCAAATAAAGAACTGTGACAGAAGAAGCAGCAAGGGCTAAGCAAAAGTAATGTGCTTATTTAAATTTTAGCTTTATTTTGATGATGGATAGATGAGACAATCTAGGTTTAGTCTTTGATCATTAATACTTAATGTTATATAGGAGGTCAGTAATTTGCGTGGCCTGGTGGATATTATGTTGATGAAGGTTTAAGTTGTTGATTTTCCTAGGACTTTTAATAGGCTACTATACTGTTTTAAGATATAATGGGCTGTTTTGTGCACATATCTAAATGTTATTAAACATATATAATTGAAAAAAGTTATAAAATCTATCTTTTGGTAAAATCAAACATTAGAAGGGTAATAGTAGATCAAATACAAATTTTATTTTCCTAGTAGTAAATGTGGGAACATTAATTATTGATTAGATTATTTTTCTGTATCTTAGAGAGCGTGCCTTGTAGTTACTGTTTGTAACTTTGAATAGAGGGGTGGTAGATCATTTGTTGTGCAAGGTACTATTCCTGGCTGGAAGGTACAATTCTAAGATTAGCAGTGTCTTACAGTATCCATTTTGCAGAAAACCTAAAGTAGTTCTTAATCATCCTGGGACCTTATCTAAAATGGATTGAATCAGTGGGAGTCTTTTCACAGCAACATCTGGATCAGATCCTAAACTCTTAAATCATTAATAAGCTGCACATACGGAGTTAAAACCTTCAAGCAAATGTTTCTAGTAACATATATCTGTGCCCTTTTTGCGCCAAAAGCTTGTAGGCAGAGAACAAAGCAACAAAACTCTACAATGAGAACTGGGTTTCGTATACTTGAATATTTGATGGGATAGTGCGTCAAGCATTGCACTGCTACTCTTCCTCTGTTTCTCTGACTGTTGAAGGATAGTTTTGGGTTTTTTTCTTTTTTTTCCTTTGATTTTTAGGCTACCCTTTCCCTTTAATTACTGTCCATTTAATTAGGATCTGCTTTGGCTTGGCTTAAATCAGTACACTCTTAATTGATTTGTGCTGCAGCCACAATTGATGCTACTAGTACCTAGAACAGTATGTATGGAATTAGCAATACTGATACAAAGAAGAGGGAATCTCTATAGCTTTTTGTTTTATTAATTTCAGTTACTTTGCACATGATTTTGTAGACTCAGCATTTTTCTTAAAAGCAAGTTAGCTGATGATCATTTGTCTCAGAAAATCTTGAATCATCTGAAATGGAATCAAAACAGGAATTTACCATGTAAAGTGGCATGCTCTTTTAATTATACATTTACAGTGCAGAAACACAATCATGAGAGAGTGAAACTGACACCTTATGGAAATTACGTAGTGATTTATGAATGTGTATATATAAACTAATCTGAATCTATTTTCTGACATGGTTATTCAGCTTGACAATTCCTTTGTGTACTGCTTCATTTAACGTAACCAATTATCTTTTGATTACAAATAGCTACATTAGTACTAACCTTGTAAATATATGTCTAGCACTAAAAGACTACTGAAATGTGGTATTTTAACTCTAAATCTTAAGGAAGGAAAAGTGTGTATTGATGGATTGTGATATTTATTGGGTCATAATGTATTTAAATTTTCTTTAATGCATATGTTAGTGATTGTTTACTGTGATAAAGTGCATAGAGGTCTCTGCAAGCAGTTCTGCATGGAAAGAATTACCTCATGTCAGTGGTCACTCCTCAATTAGATGTTCCATTAGCAGATGATTCCTGCTTCTGGTTTGTGTACTGATTGCATTTTATTGCCTCTAAATCAGGTTCCTAGACAGGGAATAAATAAACAGTTAGAGTGTGTGGTAATGGTATCCTGATCTTTTTTCACAGTTGGAAACACCTATGTCCATTTCAGTCAATTAGGTTTGGAATATTTACTGAAATTCTTTATTCTATTTGAACTGTCTTCAAAAATGACTAGTTTCATGTCTATTAAAATACAGATTTATCTTGGAAGCATATCCAGAGGTTAGTTACATAGTAGTAAATGTTTCAGTTTTTCAGAAGATTAGGACTTAAATAAGAAGGAGATGTCTTCCTTTTATCTTCAGTTCTTACTAAATTATGTTTAAATTTGAGAGAAGAAAAATCTGTTAAGACTTTACTGGAACTTCAGTAGTGAATGATAACTATCAGTTATCCAGTGCATCCACAGGTACCTCTAGTTCTTCCCTCTCCCATCTCGCAAACCCCCTGAAATGACATTGATAGCAATTTATATCATATATGTGGCGTAAGTTACAGAGAGAACTGTTCCTATTAAGACAGAAAGTACTAGGTTGATGAAATGGTGGTTTTCTGCAAGTACCAACATTTCTGAAGCACTCTATTTTGGTAGTAAAAATTCTTGTAATAAAATTAGATATGTCCTAAATTCTTAGAATAAAAATACTAGCATGGCTTTCCATTTTTAAATTAAAAATTAACTCAAAGTCATTATACTTGGTATGCTCCAATGGAGTCTTTAGAAATGGATGCCTACATTTTTATGGTGATGTGTTCATGAGTCAGTCATGAGTTTGTTTTGTGAGTATCACACACCTGCAGTCCATTTCAGGTATTTACACTGACTGCAGCAAATTTGACAGGCAGGTCCTTTGCATCTGGGTCTTGCTACCCCTAATCTCTGGAACTTCTATGAACTTGTACTTACTGACCTTCAAATTCCCAGTGCATGGGAAATCAGCAGTAAAACCAATTTACAGAAGGCTTTATTTTTTCTGAAAAAAAGTATTTTTAAATCTGAGGATACCAGCACTGCCGCAAGGGTGTTAACAAAGTGCTCTCAGAAGCCTAATTATGGGCATTTAGCTGGAATTTTGGACTCTTTTTTAAAAGACAGAAAAGGCATCCAGTATTTGAACAAAAAGCACAGTATGAATTTTCGCAGTCATATAGGGAAGATAATGTACCATATTTTCCTTTACTACAGTGATATGAATGCATCTGGATGTCTCTGCTATTGCAGAGCACAGAGAACTGAGAAACGGTGACCTAAAGCTACCAGGTAGCAGACATACTGCATTGTGACACACACCTGATAGAATTAGTTTTATCAAATTGGCGTGAAAAACAATATCAGTTTGGTTTTGCTCACTTTAAAGCGCATTATTAAGTGTATGGGTAAGAAATTATTTTACCTTAAAATTACTAAACGCTAGCTTCAAAAATGCTTCAAAAATAGGAGTACATGTTAATTTTAATGTAACTTAACATTTTTAGTTATATCTTTTTCATTAGGGTAGAAAAGGCTTTGCTGGCCCCAAAGGCTTTGTAAGTGGGATGAGATATTTCTAGGATATAAATAATAAGGTAGAAGGAAGTTCTAATGGTTTTGCTATTTTTCTATCATTTTTATTAATGGGTCTGTACAGCTTTGAAGATCTATTGCACTCTGTAAGTGCTAAGTATTATTTAATAGTAACTGTTTAAAATGACTAAATAGAAAGGGTTATGGTCTTGGGGGCTGATTAGGGAAATAACTGAATTTAAGCCCAGTCATTTACTACCTCAGACCATAAGCCATGTGTCTTTCTAGGGGTATGACTTTAGCATTGTTTAGATTTTAAAATACAGTTCTGGGTTGTAAAGGATTAATAGAAAGTAGAAGCAATGACTAGTTAGTTATTTTTCTTGAGAAAGATTTTAGTTGAAATAATAAATGAGAGAATTAATTGTAGACATGAAAGTGTAAGGCACTAAAGCTGCCTCACAGGGAAGTTTAGTTGGTTCATCTGTGAATTTGTTTACACAGTTTGGATGTTATTCAGCATGTTATAATGCACATGTAACTTCTACTATATATAGCTAATTTGTCTGAAATGACTAGACTAGCTTAAAATTTGTCCATTCTTAAGACATGGCGCAAAGTCTTTTCTTTCTGAAGAGCTGTTTACTAAATCTTGGTGTCATACCTGTACAATACTTTGTGTGACCATGTAGTGGTTAAATAATACTGTGATAGTTACCATGTATAGTCCTGGTCAGATATTATTCTCATTACGTTGAAAACAAGAGAGAAGTCCTCCTTGCCCAGAGAACTCTGTCATTTTTCTTCCTTTCTTACTATGTGCTGTATACAGCTGTCCTTCCAGCTGACATCTTTCTTCCATAGTACATTAAAGTTACTAATTGCATGCCTGTATTCTGAAAGTTGCTTGCTTTAAAGAACTATTCCTTGTTCCGCCGCGTCACAGGTGTTTAGTGAATGCGTTCAGTATATTTGTAAGTAGCTGAACATAGTATTTGTCACTTCAAATGACCAAGTTGAGATCTGTGTCTGAATTTGAGTAAAGGCTTTTGTAGCTAGTCTGTGTTGCAATCAATTATAGTTGAACTATACTGTAATCGCAACTAGCTAATGCTATTTAAAAGAGAAACAGTAGACTTCAGACTGCGTGTTTTGTGTGTGAAGTCAAAACCTATTAACCACAGTACGCTTTCTGTTACTTTGCTTGTTTTAATACTCTGTTGTGTTCTACAGGCATTTGGACACACAGGGGGAGGGAGGGGTATGAAGTTCCTTTTACTGGCTACTACTTCTTCCATAGTGAAATAATTGCTCTCAGCCTTTTAACCAGGAAGAACTTCTTTTAACCATTTATTTAAAAAAAACCCCAAACCTGCCCCTGGCCCCTGCAAAAATACCCAAACAAACAAACAAAAAAAAACCACTAAAAAAAACCCAACCCCAAACCAAACAGGCTGGCAAGGCATCTTGAGATAATTGAGGAAACACTGGGGTGAAGAGTACCAAAAATAAATTGTTACCAAAAACCAGATTTATTTGTTTGCTTTGTGTTGTTTAGTTGTTTCAGGAGCTTTTAAGTTATTTTAATGGTTATCTAGAGATGTCATAACTTTGCCTAAAGAGCATCCCTAACCTACATGAATTTGAAATAATTCTGGGAAATGGAGGTTGGCCCTTTCAGCAGACTTTTAGCTACTCGGAGTGCATCACCCTATGAATGTTACAGTGCTTGTGTGATTGCCCTTGATGTAGACTTCCCTGTCTCTGCTTCAGAGTAGCCTCTTGCCCCAAGCTTGCATCTGCAAATTGCGCTTCTGTGAAGCTGGAATGCTAATACTCCCAGCCTTTCGAGGAGGCAGAGGTATATAGTCTCTGTTAAGGTGTTTGGTTGTGTGTCGGCCCCCCTCCCGGAACTAGAAGTCTAATGTCATGTTTGACCACCAATTGCTCCTTTCATGACTTCCTATCTGGATTTTTTTTACTTTATGTAAGTCAACTGCAGTTATGGGACTGCAGGATAGAGACAATGAAGTCAAGTAAGGGGCTCATTAGATAGGAAAGTTGGGAACGTGAACTCAGAATTCATCATAGAATGGCAGCGTTCCCATAGGTGATGACCATAAGACTTAAAGGAAACTTGCCAAAGAGTTGAGAGTACTTGAAGTTTGAGAAGAGATTAGTTTTAAAATATGTCTTAGTTAAGCTTGTTGGCTTTGATCTCTTGAGGCAGTGTATGAACAGGAACTTCTGACTTACTGTCAAAGAGAAGTCACCTCCCTCCAAGAGCAAGCCAGTTTCTTCCATCAGCATTGTTGCTCATTGGCTGCTGAGGGAAAAGAAGAGGACTGCTTCTGTGGGGAGAGCGTGACCTTATATGGTATTAAAATATATATAAAAAGGATATTTTAATGGTGCAGCTTCATATTGCAGATAATTAATCTGACAGCTGGTTACCTCTGTAAGAGGTGGTCACCATTCCTTTGCCTGTCACTGATGCTGGGGTCCTGCCTCCTTTATGTTGATGTTGCAGAAGGCCAATTCAGAGAGTTCAACAGGCAGAAAACTAAGCTTAAAATCAGATACCTTACAGCTTCCCAAGACAGTTCATTAAGGGAAAAGAGGGAAGGAGTGAATCTCCCCTTTTGGCCATTAGATTAGCTGCAGTAAGAAAAATACCTGTGAGAGTGGACTTCCATGGGCGGCAAGTGGCTTCTCTAAGGTTGTGCTCCTATTGAAACAAATGGTCTTGCTGTTCCTACTCCATTTCAGCCATAGCTGTGAGCTGGATCTGATTCTGATTTGAAAGAAGGCTCAGTTTCAAACAGTGTCTGTGCTGGGTCCACCAACACCCACCCCAGCCCCCAAAACCAACATCCCAAAGAAGCACAACACAACCTGCAAATTTTGAGCCTTATTCAGCATATTGTAATGCCCATGTCACCTTTACTATGCAACTACCGTACTTGCGAACAAACCCAGTTGAATCAGCAAGATGATTTGTTTTATCACTCTGGCAGGAATGGGTGGAATCACATCTTTTGGCAGCAACAGGTAGTTTGATCAGTGTATGCTGTCTGAGAAACAGGGAAGTTAAATGGAAACTGGAAAATAAAGTTTCAGTTTATTTAGTCATATTCAATTGTACACAGCATTTCTCAGCATCTCTGCACGGTGCTGGGGCTGTAATGGTGTAATTTACCTCTTTGAAACAAAAAGTTTATCATGATTTTATTTATCAGAGTTTTAGTGCATTTTTTCATTAAATTTTGTTAGGATAGCTTGACTTTGAAACTAATTAAAACACTACTGTTTGTCTTGTTTCCAAAAATACTTTGTTTTTAATATTGCAATCACTTAGCTAAGAGAAGGAGTAATTAAAGTTATTGTCAAGTTGCACAATTTAGTTTATTTAAAAATGCTTTATATAGTTTTTAGATGAAGTTATAAATGTTCACTTTGGAACTACCTGAAGATTAATAGTGGTGCATTTGAAATGCATTATTTTTTTATTGATTCTTAATGTAGTAAATTACCCAAGTTATTTGGCAGCAAACAGAAATAGCCAGTGATGTTGTTCACATTTATTTTCCTGATAGCATCACAATTTGCATTAATTGCATTGCAGCTGCACTCACTTATATTAAAAAGCTTCTACTATAATTAATCCTTTTTATTTCAAATAATTTTGGCACAATTTCTAGCAATAAACACTCATAAAAGACGGACACTTGAAAAATAACATACAAGTTTCTTCAATATACCTATTGCTGTTTTCCTGACAAGGAATTATTGATAGGCTTCTAGGATCAAGTGTTGCAAGTGGCTAAGACTTGAGACCAGTTTGAAAAATGCTAAGTGGATTATTTTGCATAAAAAATAGACAGGTTTTGAATTTGTGTAATTAACCTGTGTTTAGAAAATACCTTGATTTATGTCTACATTTGTATTTCAGTTGCATACATTATGGAAATTTAATTTATAATCCATTTAGCTGATGTGATCATAGTTTTTAGTGCTATCATTTATTAGTCCTTGTATATTAAATGCTCTAAAGGCTTAAACCTGCCTTGTGTAAAAAATTACACCTCTACATTTACATTTTATGAGTCATAGATGGAATTCCATTTTAAATTCGGGTAGCTTTGATATATTTAAGGAATTACAATGGCTTTATTGTTACTAATGCAGGAACAGCAAACACTGACCTTATACATTGCAAATTAATGATTTATCCCTCTAGTTTGCTTTTAAAGTCAACTATACAAATGAGGATTTCGACTCCTACACCTTGAATAAATCATATAGCTCTAAATATAATGCAGCCTTTGGCTTTGAACTCACTATTCTCAATTCTTTCTGCAAGGTCTAACTCACCTCATAGAAATGTTCTTTCAAAAGTTATATTTTTCTTAATGCCTTTGTTGGAATATCATTGAGTGATTACAGCTATATTTATTCTTCTTTTTAACTTTTTTTACTCATTGTGCTTCCTTTTCTAAGTTAGCAGTAGATTATGACGGACTTAAGTAATGCCAAAACACTACTCTTGAAGAGTAAGAAGAGAACAAACAATGTTATGATGATGCCTTTTCTGATCAGCCTGACAGTGATACTAATGATGCTGTAAAGATTTGGTCATCATTGTTAGAGATGCTGATGTGGCAAACAAACTGGACAATGGGAAAGGCTATGCACAGACAGCACGTTTCAGGAATGTTTTTTTTTAAAGGCAACAGTCTTTTATTTTTCCTTTATTCATGTAGGCTTTCTCTAAATGATATCTTGCTTTCTCTTTCTAGCTCTGAAGTTTCCATTTCCTTATTTTGAGAGCTACCATAAGTACTTCTTTCTTCGTCAGCAAGAAGTTACTTACTGTGTGAAAAATATGCAAAGTTGCTTTGTGTTAGCTTGAAATGTGGTCCTACAGTAGATCAACTGAGAGTGGTATTGCTGGGAGTTTTGTGCATTTTTGAAAATTCTTGAGGAAGCTCAAGAATTACAGTAAGAATACATTTTTCATGAGTGCTGCATGTTTTGGTCAGGCTCATTTTTGGTTCAGTAATGTTTTGAAAGGTGTAACAGTGTGAGGCATAGGAAGGATTGGACATACGTTACGGTCCTAACTGGTAAGCTCTTGGCTTGGAAATTAGGATGGTTTGATGGTGCCGTTAAGCAGTAGAATTTACCAAAAATATGCAGCGATGAATCTGTGTAACATGCAAGAGAAATAGTTTGTTTGGATTAGTTTAAAATGTACTGATTTTACACAGTTATTTTTAAGGGGCAGACTATTTTACATGTAGCAATTTATATGAATGGAAAAATATTGCTTGTGACGATGCTAATGGAGGTAGAGATGTTAACCTTTTTTGGAAGACATTCTTGACGCAGTTGCAATATCCTTTAGCAAATTTTGCTTTTCTTGCCAATCTGTGCAATTGACACATTTCCTCTTGCTTTCATACTTCAAACAAGAAGATTAATGACAGATAAGCAGTGATCTTACCTTTTAAATCACCACATAATTAATTTGTAAAATTTAGAAGCTTGGTATTTCACAGGAACATTCAACTTTCAAACTTCAGATGAATATTTTTAAATTCATGCAATATCTGGTCTGTTGCCATACCAGAAGATCCTATTCAGGCACCAAATTAAGAAGGAATTACCAAAAGGTTGAGAAATAGACAATAGCCTTCAGAAATCCTGCATGTACAACAATAAAATCTAATGTGCTTTTAATTGCTGTGTTTTTCAGGCTCTTTATGAAAATATGCTGGTGGAGCTGCCATTTGCTAGTTTTTTCCTTTCAAAATTACTGGGGACAAGTGCTGATGTTGACATTCATCATTTAGCTTCACTAGATCCAGAAATGTACAAAAACTTGCTTTTTCTCAAGAGCTATGAAGGGGATGTGGAAGAACTTGGACTAAACTTCACTGTGGTAAATAATGACCTTGGGGAAGCACAGGTAAGAATGGCTTTCTTTTGTGTATGACTGATGAATCATTGCTACCCCTACTAATTCATTTTTTAATTTAAAAGTGATAGGAAACAAGTGTTTAAAGTGCTGTGTGTTGTGAGGCATCATAGGGATTCTGAGTCAGTATTTGAGTAGACAATAACTGATTGTGTACTTAAAAAAACCCAAACGTTTTGTGATGACTTAAAGGTCTTGTCTTTTAAGTAGTAAACTGTAGTGATTATTTTCTAACAGTCATACGTGAAAAGTTGCCTGAGATAATTTCTTGAACAGCATATTTTATGTTGTTTCTTTGATTGCACCTCAGGTAATTGCAAAAATTCAATGATAATGTAAACTGTAGAAGTACTGCCTGGTTTTGGAATCAGAAATGTAAATCGGAATAGTTTTAAATAATAATGACCCTTTATTGTGAGACAAGCATTGTCTCCTTGAGCTGTAATTCTCAAAGCAGAAGATCTGAAGTTAGACCTTCACTTTTTTTTTTACCCTCCCCCTCTTTTTTTTTAAGGGTTGAGATACCAGGTGAGTCAGAGGGAAGAAATGAGTTTTCAATGTTTCTGAAAAGCAGTTAATTAGGGCCAGTTACTTAGGTCCTTATGAGTTTTTTAACACAATTGTACTATATAACTTGTTATGGATTTTATTTGCTCTTTTGTGAGTACTAAAGATCACTTATAGTAGAAAATAAATTTCACTAGAGCTTGAAAAGTGTGCCTTTATGTGCTAATACAGTTAAACTCTGTAGTTAAAGCCTTTTGTCATGCTTCCTCTTTAATTTTTGAGGATTTAAGATTGTGTACTACTTATGGTCTACTTATACTTGATTATGGTATTTAATTAATAATTGAATTTAAAAAAGTATACCTGAGCACATTGTGACATGCAACAGCATCAGAATTCAGCCTTGTTTCTTGTGGAAGAGAGAGAGACTATAAAAGGGGGTAAGCAGTTCTCCTGGGTTTGCCTGCTGGTCCGGGAAGCCTGGGACTATATGCACATCTCCCAGAAGCAGCAGCACTACTGAGATGCAGCAGCTAGTTTTGGAAATTGTTAGGTTAGTTTGATGTCTGAGACTTCTGCTTTAACAGCATCGGGCTCAGATATCATCTTTACTCTTCTGTCATTCATTTCCTGTCATTTTGGAAGATCCTAAAACCTGGATTGCATTACAGTTTTTAAAAAGTATCCTCAGATTTGGGGTTTCTGAATCATACTGAAGGAGAGAGTCAACAATTGCCTGATACAAGTAATGATTCATATTAAACATAGGTCGTATGCCATTTTTTCCCTTGGGTTAGACTCCCTGTATGAAAACTTCTGACCTTCACTGTCTTTCGAAAAACACTCAAAAACTTGAGATAAAGGCATTTGATACAGATGTATCAAAAAGCACATTCTTAGAGCGCCTAATGTTTTGTATGGTATTGTACCATAGAGCATGTGCTGTAAGTGATTGATACTGAATTGAGGTCTATAGTGTCCATGTATTTGGTTACTAGGTTGCAAAGCACACAAGATGACAGTTTTCAATATAGGGGAAAAGAAGTCTGTTGATGGTATTCTAAAGCCTTTCATTTAAATGCACTTAAAGTAATAGTTTTGTTGATCACAGCTAATACAAATCCAGTGTAGTCTCTAATTAAAAATTAAAAGTAGCTAATATTTTCTGGAGAGATTTTGGTTGCCGTACTTTATACGTTTACTTTGTATGTCCTCAAAAATTAGCCTTACAAGTTAGAACCGACCTCAGCAAGTAAGGTAGAAACACAGAAAAGAGAAATAGCTCAGAAATAACATAAAACGAGATCAAAGTTAGCAATGTTGCCAGCTCTACCTACTGCAACAAAAACTTGTAAAAAGTACATTCTTGCCAAGAAGCCCGATTTGTTCGTTAAAATTCTCTGGAGGCTATGGCTAGCATTATGAAGACTTTTGATTTTTAATTGTTTGGCATAACTTTAAAGGAAAGATTAAATATAATAGTAAGTTTCTGAGTAACTAAATGAAATGTAAGTTAAATTAAATATTCTGATGCTGTTTTGCTATGTTTATACTTGGATAGCATAAACTTCACACTATACCTCTGAAGTATTAACCGTCTTTTAATGAGGCTGCATGTTAGTGTAGTTCAACAGAACTAACTGGTTCTTGTCACCATCTTCTGTGTTTTAATGCAACACGTTACTTTTTATACTTCATTACATTACCTTAATAAACTTCATATGGATAAATACATTTTGTCTGGTATGTGACTTGTATAACCATTGCATTCTAATTAATTGTGTCAAGGTAAGGCTAATTCATTTTGGGAAAAGAGCTTAATTTGCACTCCTTATGTTGAGTGTACATTATCTCTAGTTTTCCGCTAAACAACCACTTTAGAGTCTAATAAATTAGTGCCCAATAAATGCATCATAAATCTATCATTGTAAATAGCTATCCTCATGACAGTGTCCATCCAGCAGTTGTGGCACAAAAGCATTATCTGCAATGAAAGACGCATTGAAAAGGGGCTCTGTGGCCTCTGTCAGTAGTAGAAGGTAGAAATTCTATTATCAGCGTATTGATTCCAATCCTGTAATGTGCTTTTAGATCCCATTAAACTATTGTCAAAGTGCATTCACCAGAAGTTGAAAAAGGTACTTAATAATTTGCACATTAGACCTGCTAATTAGGGAAGCCATGCCATCAACCTTATCTTCCAACCCCAAATAGCTTTAGCTTTTGATAAAGAACTGTCTAGTGCAGTGATACAAGCCTAGATTTCAGCTGTTGGATCTGCTGCATAAAATGGTGGCCACTAAAAAATTCTCAAAAGAATGTCAGCCTATAGTTACAGGTGCCTTCAAGTAGCTGTGTATATTGATCTTATTTTTCCTTTCATCTTGGAGATTAGATGGTGATAAAATGGTTATAAAGTGCTTACAATAAGTGTAAGGTTAACAAATTCAAGAAAATACCTCCTCTTTTCAGACCTCCCTCCCCTCCTCCCCCACTGCCCCCAGTGACGAAGGTAAGTTTTGTGGCTGTCCAAGGGAAGAGAGGAAGATCTTCTTTGAAAAATATTAGATTTTGTACTCCAGTGAGTCTTCTCAAACATTGATTCTTGAGATCACATGGGTTGGAACAGTGGAATATGATCAGAAGACTCCATAAAGTGTAGAAGCACAAATCCACAGGAAAGCACGATAATATGTATAGCAGGAGTTTCTATGAAATCCATATAGTATAGAAGTTGGTGTTGGGACACCTTCTTTGCCTTTTTAAACAGATGTGAATGCCATTGTTGTTACTGAAAATATGTTGACTCACTAAAGGAGAGTTCTGTGCCTTTAAATTTCCCTGAGAGAAAATTTTGAAGCCTTAAAAATAATTCTGAAGGTTTCTGTCTTGGCAACAGTTGCTTAGATGAATGGCTTTGGAGCTTTTTCAGAAGCAAAATATTTAAGTTGAGGATGATCCTTCTCAGGCAGATTTATAACACTTAGGGAAAATGCATTCTTAGGCATTCAAATGCAATCTCCTACCTGGAACTCCTGCCTGAAACATCTGGAAGGCAGATGACAGGGAAAGAAAAAAAAAACTCTTTATCGACTTACTTTCAGAATGGGGAAAAACTTTAGAAGTGATGTGAACAAAAGTGATCAGAGCCCAAGAGAAAAGATAAAATATTTTCCTCTGTCCTAAAAACAAGTCTGCAAGAGTTCTTGACTATCTACAAGAGTGCTCTTTTGAAATTGCACTGGAGATTTTATGATTCTATGATTTGATATGTCTTATGTCTTCATACACAAAAAGAGAATAACTATATGACAGGTCCCTGATTCTTTCCTAAAATATTTCTCACTTTATTCCCTAAATATTCCCCTTTTCTCCATTAGCTTGGGAAGCAGCTGCCACTGCCAGATCTGTGTGAGCAGCAGCTAGCATTAAGTTTGTCTCTCAACAGAGACTTGCCATTTTTGCCTGTAATCATATTACAAATTGACTTTGTGTGACAGATTATTATCAATAACCCAGAAGATAAATCCCCTGAATTCTGTTTGATAAATATTATGTTATTCATTGTTTTCCTGATTTTTGGTGTGTATTTATTTCATTATTATGGTAATGTTCAAAATAGAATCATAGAATCATTATGGTTGGAAGAGACCTCAAAGATCATCAAGTCCAACCGTATACCCAATGCCACCATGCCTGATAAACCCACTAAACCGTATCTCGAAGCACCACAACTAAATGGTTTTTGAACACCTCCAAGGATGGTGAGTCCACCACCTCCCTGGGGAGCCCATTCCAATGCTTAACGACTCTAACAGTGAAGAAGTTCTTCCTAATACTCAACCTGAACCTCCCCTGGTGCAACTTGAGACCGTTTTCCTCTTGTCCTGTCACCAGTTACTGGGGAGAAGAGACCAACCCTCACCTTGCTACAACCTCCTTTCAGGTAGTTGTAGAGGACGATCAGGTCTCCCCTCAACCTCCTCTTCTCCAGACTAAACAACCCCAGCTCCCTCAGCTGCTCCTCGTAAGACTTGTTCTCCAAATAGTAGGTATAATAACTCACAATGATCACCTGAACTGTTCACTTGAACTGCAACCATATATAAAGTAGAGATTTACTTTTTTATTTTTACAAACTGTGGTGGTTTTTTTTAAATAAGAATGTAAACGTAAGTTGATCACATTTTTTTCAGTATGTACCTGCAGAAACATATAATTGAATTTGTAGCCAAGAAAATCGTAAGTGCATGCAACCGTAGTTCTGAGTGTATCGAACCTTCAGTCAGGGACATAATGCAATACTTCTGTCCACAGTACTAAAAACCCCGAAGCATCTTTTCTTGCTGATTTTTAAAAATGTACTACTGATTTTACAGATTTTACTGATTTTTAAAAATTTTGCTACTTCCCCTTCATTTTGAAGACATACTTTGTGAGTATGGAATCGAATTCAATTATCTATGGTATTGTCTGAATCACCTGAATACTTATCTAAGTAATATGTATGATTTGATTGCTTTTAAAATATGTGATTTTGATAATGAGACAAGTTAAAATGATTTTTTTTTTTTGTTTAAACTTAGATCTACAAAATAGAAAATAAGGTGATAACAAGTCTGTGCGTTTTGGGGTAGCTTTCTATTCTTGCCCATCTTGTGTAGCCTGTGTTATTATCTTGCACCATCTAGTGGCGAAAATTGGATGGATAAAAATAAAAATGCAAGGTGATGGATCTTCTAATATGTAATAAACTGTGTTGTGGCCTTTTTGAAAAGGCACTCTTCAACAATCATTCCTGCCATTTAGAATTAAGTGGGAATTCTACAATAGTTCCTTTAAAACACCGTGAAAACACTGAGTAAAAAGTGAACTGCATCGACATTTGCTATAGTTTTACTGCTACCAAGTGTTATTATTTTCTGTCTTCTGTTTTACGTCCTTCTTAGCCTTTATGGCATAATATATTTATTATTCCTGCTACATTAGTCCATTTGTTTCAGACTGTGATGGTACTTTGACAAAATGGTGGTAGAATTAATCTTACATTGAAAAACTCTGAAAATGGATAGTTACATCACTGGAAAACCCCAGGAAGTGTGGATAACTGAATGCTGTAGTCTTACTTGTGGCAGTGCAGGGTTGTGGGGAGGAAGGGGAGCTACAGAAGTGTTGCTGGATCAGAAGTCAAGGTTTGCTACTTCAAAATATAAAAATAAAAGGAAAAATAGGATTTTTTTTTAAAAAAATACATTTTCTGATTTTTTAAAAATAGTGGTCAGAAAGAGTACAAAACTTTTTTTTTTTTTTACTCTGATTTGCAGAAAGAGCTTTATAGGGAGAGAGAGTAGCTTTTATTATACAATGAATACACCTTTCCTGACATCCTTAGCCCACTGTGGAGACAATACTATTATAATGCAACATAAACGTAAATTAATCTGTGTCCTGATCTCTATTTGCTGACCTGCAGGGAAGGTTAGACGTTTTACTTCACCTCGTGCCAGGATGACTCTTAAAAGACAGCAGTTTTCTGGAACACCCTGCCAGTAGTTCCCTTTTGCTATTTTAGGAAGGAAGTCAATTAAAGCATGTAAATACTAAGCTCACAGAAATTATTGTACACAAATGGAATAGTAACTATTAGTTAGTTTATGGTTGGTGTCTGTATTCTTAAGAGAAGCTTGATGAGTTGGGTGATACAAATATGCTTTAATATGGCCAAATTCAATGTGTCCATACTGCAAAAAGAGGAATTGTATTTCGTGAAGTAAAGTCAAAAGAACAAGTAATTATGCAATTCTGCAAAACAAATACAGAAATCTTACAAGTGGGCAGACAGCAAAATATTAGTGGTGTTGAGGTCTCAACAATGATCTGTTCATGTGGAACACCATTGGTAGTTCTGATCTTGTAACACTGAAGAAGACAGGAATTTAAATAAGAGAAAGCTTTCTGATCTGGTTAGGCTTTGTAAAAGGGTATTTTATAGGAGGAAGTTAAAGGAACCTGACTTATTTTAGTTCAGTGAAAAAATCTCTGGGAGGATTAATGAAGTTGCTGCCCGTAAGTAATACATCATGGATATAATCAAGGAGGAAGGAAAGAGCTGGTGAAGCTTTAGGACAATATTGAAATAAGAACAATGGGTATGAACAAACTTTACCTATTGGACTTGAAGTGGAAATCAGAATGTTTCTAATCATTAGATGGATCTGAATATTGACTAACTTGCCAGTGACAATAGTAAAGCTACTATAGTGGGATGAAACACAGTACATTTCTAGACTGTGTTGTTGCCTGCAGTAGCAGAGGAGAAGGCTTAGCAGTGCAGGGGCCCCTTCTCACCAGGTGTTTCCACTGTGGTACAGAACATGTCCCATACTGCTATTAATGCTCCTTGTGGGCTTTACCAGTGAAAATCTCCTCACCCTCAGGCCAATTGGTGGCACCAGGCACTGGCCTGTACCCCCCAGAGTGGCCGGCTGCATCGTACGCCAGGCTCCGCAGGAGGTGGACCCTGGAGAAGGCTGTCCTGCCTCTCATCTCCGTGGTCCTTGTTGAAGGGGACTTACTCAGAAGGGAGCAAGCTAATGTGTGCAGGGTATGAAACGGTGTCAGCTAAACTGACACTTTCATTTTACTTAATTGTTCCGGGAGTAGGATTTGAGCGCAGTCAATACTACCTGCACACAGACATGGTGGAGTATTGATGAGGTTTTTTCCCTCTAGGTGTAACAAAAGCAAGAAGCTTGCAACTGAAGGATTAAAGTGGGAAGTAAGACATATTTTTTAACACCTATTGTAATTCAGATTGTTCTAGCTTATCAAGGAAAGTGGTAAATACTCCATCACGTGGAGTCTTTACACCAGGATTGCCTGCCTCTCTAAAAAATGTGCTCTAACTCATCTATGGATTTATTGAGTTAAATACAGGAATCCCTAGACAGAATCCTCTGGCCTGTGTTTTCTGAGAGGTCAGATTCACAGATCTTAATGTTCTTTTTCGACCTTAAAAAGCTATGAATCAAGTAAAAATCTGAGTGTTCAAAAGCACTGTGAATTTTTAATCTTACCATTTTGCATTTTTCTTAGTACTAGAACAGCTCTTATTATTAGTTAGCACGTTACAGAAGAAGCTAGTCATGTGTTTAATTCTCTGTGCTCTAAAGATGTGATTGTTACCATAGACTGAAATGCGTGGTTGTTTAAAAACATTTTAAAATTACTTCAGAGTGTAGAAAAACAAACTTTTTTTTTGGAAGGTTTCAGAAGGTGACAGTATCTCAGCTTTTTAGTTTTTTTAATCCTCTTAGTACTCTAATAATCCCTTCCAATTGGGCTGCTACTCAACACAATTAACCTCATGTAGTAAAGAGTGGAATATGTAAAGGTCTTTAGTGTTTTAATAACTACCTTTGATCCTGGTTTATATCTGAATGCAATGACAGTATCTTAGGTTTTGGGAGTTTTTCATTAAAAATTCTTCCATACTGAGGTATCTTGGTGTACTTGAAGGACAGTAGTTAACGCTTGTCAGTAGAAAAACAAGGTTTAGGCTTGGTTTTTGTTGTTTGGTTTTTTACTTTTTTTGATTTTTTTACTTTTGTTGAAAGTACTGAGCATGTATAACTTGGATTTTCAACAGTAGGAATTGTGAATGCTTATCATTCTGTAAATTAGGCTTGTATTAGAACCTTAATTTTGACTTAGCAGACATTGTTTTTACCAATAATGTGATCCTGCAGAATTCAGAATCACCAAACAGTTAGAGAAGAGCCTAGTCTGTCAAGCACAACTTTCCTAATCCAACTGGAAGGAGAGCGCTCTGCGTGAGCTCTCTGCTTACACAGCTTACTTTCTCTTCTAGGGCACTCATTAGCATCCGTGAAGCTGGGGGAAGATTTTCATCTCAGTTTCCATCTGACTTGCAGTGGTGAATTTAGTATTGCACACTGGCTTCTGTGAAGCAGCTCTGACTTTGCCTAATCCACTTTCTCATAAAAAAACACGGGGCCATGCAGTCAGCTGCATTATCAGCTGGAGGTCTAGGTCTAAAGACTGAATGCCATAGAATGTACTCTTAGGAGCAGACAGAAAAAACCCTACCTTTATAACTTGTCGTAATCTTTTATCAATTTTACGGTTACAGCACACAATTAAAGTTTACCAAGATGATGAAAATCATTATGTTTGTAGGTGGTTGAGCTGAAGCCAGGTGGAAAAGATATTCCTGTTACCAGCGCTAACCGAATCGCATACATCCATTTGGTGGCAGACTACAGGTTAAACAAACAAATTCGACAGCATTGCCTTGCTTTCCGGCAGGGACTGGCCAATGTTGTGAATCTTGAATGGCTTCGAATGTTTGATCAACAGGAAATACAGGTACTTCTGCTTAAAACTGCAGAAAACAGTTGCTTTAAACAGAAATAAATGCTAATTTTTGCCTGTA
Organism: Cariama cristata; assembly: GCF_000690535.1. NCBI lineage: Eukaryota > Metazoa > Chordata > Aves > Cariamiformes > Cariamidae > Cariama > Cariama cristata. The sequence continues at coordinate 72,679 of NW_009610273.1, forward strand.
ATGTAACTGTCTAATTTCATTCACTATTAGGTTCTGATTTCTGGTGCCCAGGTTCCTATTAGTTTGGATGACCTTAAGTCTTTCACAAACTATTCAGGTAAGCATATTTTACTTAAATAAATAAATGTATTATCACTGACTCAGGCATAAATAAACTTGCTTTTTATCCTAGCTTTTAAAAAAAAGTTGTGGTGTCATTCTTAACTTTCGTTGTTAACTTTGGCCAAACTCTGTAGATAGGCCTGAATTTCAGAGGATTGTGTAAAATTATGACCTAATTTTACAAATGCTGGGAAATAATAGGTATGCAGTTTATTTTATTCGCACACCTAAATACAAGTTTATAGCCGGATAATTAGAGGACATGTAATTCCTTTTCTAAATGGATGTTAGTCAATGGTTCTATCTGGTTGCCCTGAAAATGAGCCTGCAAATGACTTTGGGATAGTTGTTTCTACCACTGCATTCAGGTACGTACGATTTCTCAGCCTGAAGAGAGAGCTTACGTTGTTGCCTTGTGAGAAATGCAAGGAATCTTACTTCATTTTCCCCTGCATTTATCATGAATGTAATCAAAAAGTAGCCACTTATATCATCAGTTTACATCTGAGCTTACCTCAAGGTAAGCTGATAGATTAAATAACATCCTGAGTTTGCAGATTTTGGAAACTCTTGGAGTAAAAGGCAGTAAATCCGAAGTTACTAGGTAAACACTAAATGAAATAAAATAAATTTAAAATAAACAAATAGGATTCAGTGAAGAAAACTGCAGTTAAGAAGCTGAGGGTGATAGTAGCTGTGGTTAGGTAAGCAGTGAATGAGAAACTCAAAGTGCAGTGATCAAAGAGATCTATAGATACTGGAAATCAGCAGTGTAAGCCGGCTGGTTATATTTTCCCCAAGCTTTTCAAGATTGATGCTAGATTTTCTGAAGAATTGTATTTCTTAGATAAAATTATTCTACCTATAAATCATTTAAGTCTCATTATAAAACTATTCTACCTATAAATCATTTAATTCTCATTATAGGTGGCTACACAGCAGACCATCCTGTAATTAAAATATTCTGGAGAGTTGTAGAAAGCTTCACTGATGAAGAGAAACGCAAACTACTCAAGTTTGTAACAAGCTGTTCTCGACCGCCTCTTCTGGGGTTTAAGGTATATGTCTTCCTGACTTCCTAGCAAATTTTTGTAAATACTGTAGATGATGATACAAGTTCTTCTTGTCTGTAGGAATATACAGTTTGAGAAGGATGTTCCTCTGTGATTACAGAAACAACTTCAGTGTCTGCATTTGCATGTATAATGTGTATGATTTTAAAATATTTAATGAAATGTTGTTCTTTTTTTTCCATTTCAACAGCAAAATTTGATAAGCCTAGAAACACATTGGTTAGAGCACTTACTCTTTGTCATGGAAGATCCTTGCTGCTGTTTTGTGTTACTGCTACCAGGTTCAAAGAACAGGTTGATTTAAGAAGAATGTCTTTTAAATGAGGCAAAAGAGGATTTAGGATATAAAAGCACCTATTAAATTTGAACCGCTTCAATTAACCACTTGAAGTGGGAGATGTATTGTGTTTCTGTCTAGTTACTGTTTATCTGCTTATAGGATCACAGCTCATTACCCTTTGTATCTAAATATTTTTCTGCTATCTTTAGATTGCTATTTACTGTGAAGCTTAAGTATGAAGAAAACTTTTGTCCACTGCTTATAAAACTAAAGAGAGGCTGAGGCAAGTTGAAGACATTTTGAAACTAAATTTTGAGGATGTTCTACTCATGAGTTTCAGCTGGGCTGCAAAATTCTGGCTAAGAACCGGCCACAGACTTCATTTCCTCTAAAATGTGGGAACATTCGATGCTTTTCTGTAAAAAAAATAAAAGAATAAATTGCTTCATAGTAACACTATCACCTTTAATACACTGGTGAACAGCATGTTTACTGTTGTACTATTTAGTAAAATTAATACAAAGATGGTCTTATCTGGAACAAATACAGGCATTGCATCATCCAGTTCCTTACAAGTAAGAACAAGATTTGTTGCTAAACAAAATTTGAGTACATGTACTTAGTAAATTTTCACTTTATAACGTACTGTGGGACAATATTTAATTAGCAGTAATTAACTGATTTCCTACATTTATTATGTAAAATAGGTAGATGAACCCATAAGAAATGAATGCAGGTATTGTGTAAGCCCTGAAGGTTTATTAGCTGTTTTGTAAAATAAGTGGTGTTGAGTGAGCATTTTCTCATTATAGAAATACTTCAGGGACAGATACTAACATTTCATGTAGGAGCAAGGAATTCAGATATACATAATAGTCTGGAGGTGGAAACAAAATACTTGGAGTTCTGTACTATTTTTTCTCGAATCATACTCTGAAAGTTCATTCTAGTGGGATTTTTTTGGGGGGGGTTTGTTTGGGTTTTTTAATCAGCATTTAAAAAAATACATGAAAGGCAAATGCTAGAAGAATTTCTCCTCAGCTCTAGGAATTGGGCCCCTTCCTGTGATGTGTCCTGGGATTGACACATGATAAGGATGTCAGAAGTAAAAAATGAAACAAAAACCCCCACCTTCTTCCACACACACAATTCAGACATTTGTAGTACTTATCACTGGTTTTCTCTTATTGAATTAAACAAAATTCATTCTAGAATTTTCAAACTTTTAATGCTTACTGTTTTCATAAGAACAGTTTTCCTCAGGAAAACAAACAAGAAGACACTCCAGTATTGAAATCACAGTGATCTCAAGACACAGACCTCTGACACTTGAATGATTTAAAATATATAAAAGCGTATGTGGTTTGTCATACAGTAATATGTGGATGAGTTGCTATTGGAATACTCCCAGTAGCTTAAACAACTGCTTTTTTTCAGACTGCAGAGCGATTTTGAAGTGGAAGAATTGTTTCTAGTGCCCCATTCTGCAGGGAAGTGTGGCCCTTTTCCCTTGACTTCCATGTGTCCCCTTCTGCTACGACTTCACATTCTCTTCCCTCTTCAATCCTTTTTGTCTATTTTCCTATTTCTTTGTAAGCCAATACAGGTGTGCAGCACTGCCATTGCAGCATGTGGTCATTTAAACCTCCCTTTGCTACAGTCATTCTGTAACCCTTTGTGCAGTGTCACCCTCTGCATAATCCCTTCAGCTGCTGTAGCAAGTGCTGTGTGGTGCTGTTAGCATGTGCATAGGCAATGTATCCTCCAACTTCAATATGTATAATCTGTAGCTCAGCTACACACCTTTTATAGGCACCTCGGAGAGGAATTGGCACTTTCAGTCGGTAATTTGTCTGACTCTTCCGTGTGTGCTTCAGGATGAAATGAATCATGTCTTAGACTCCACAAAACATACTAACTAGATCCCCTTTAACAGTAAAGAGTATCTGGGGTGACGAGATTTGGATATGGAGACAACGGAGGTGGTTGTTTAATCACATGAATCCTATCTAGGGTATTCATTAACTGATTTATGTGATTGATTATTTAAAAGCCTGCAAGCATTTCTCTTAAACTCTCCAAATCTGTGTGAATATCACTGTAACAGTACTCTAACAACAAATAGGATTTTATAGGACAGTGGGAAGAAGAATTAGAAAACTGTGGGATGAGACCAAGGCAGAACAGTGCATATCAGTCATGTAATGAAGGGAGAACTGAAGAACAGTTGCATGGAAACAAAGTAAATGGAAGTCTCCATTTGATGTCATCCTTTTTAATTACAAGGGGAGAGGAGGAAATGCAGATGCACCTATCGAGCTTTGAGGTAGCCAGCGTGACATTTGAAGAGATGGAGGAAGTGAATCAAAACTCTCAAAATGTTGAGGCTGACAGTGACACATTAGAAAGAAGCTAAACGTGGAAAGCTGAAATTTGTGCATGTAGTTGGGAGATGGCCCACAACCTGACTTTAACATACTTGGCTAGGAAAAAATGAAAGTAAAATAGTCATCAAATTTTCAGCATGATAGCTGTAAGTTAAAAGATTAGTTCACTGTACAACAGATTTCTGAGCTCAGCCACGTGTAACAGTCTTGGCAACAGAAAGTGGAGTGAAGAGGCATTACTGCTGCTTTACTGGGCAGCGCTGAGTGGGAGTTAGGTCAGCACTTGCATGGTGCTTGCAGTAGTATCTTGTTAACATGGATTTACCAACAAACCAGGGGAATGTTTGCCAGAAAAGGAAGTGGGTAACTGGTATTGTCATCGGCAGTAATGTTTTGGTAGCCTGTGACAGTGTGTTTAGAGCTTTGAAGGTGAAGAGTGCGAAGCTGCAGGAGTGCTGAATATTACCAGCCAAATAAATGTCTGAATATATTTACGTTGATGGTAGACATTAACACAAGCTATCTTCAAAATTTGTTTATGTTTTTGGTGTGTGTACTATATTTTTCTGAGAGGTACACAATTTCTAGTTCTCACTCTGAAATCTTCTGTACGCTTTATATCATGGAACCTTCATGTTTACTTAAAAGTTAGTGCGTGTTAATTTAAGATAAGGTGCTAGAGTGAGTCCAGAGAAGGGCTGGTGAAGGGTCTGGAGGGTAAGTCTTACGAGGAGCGGCTGAGGGAGCTGGGGTTGTTTAGCCTGGAGAAGAGGAGGCTGAGGGGAGACCTGATCGCTCTCTACAACTACCTGAAAGGAGGTTGTAGTGAGGTGGGGGTTGCTTTCTTCTCCCAAGCAACTAGTGACAGGACAAGAGAGCATAGTCTCAAGCTGCGCCAGGGGAGGTTCAGGTTAGACATCAGGAGGCCTTTCTTCACAGAAGGCGTCATTAAATATTGGACTGGGCTGCCCAGGGAGGTGGTGGAGTCGCCATCGCTGGAAGTGTTTTAAAGAAAGACTGGATGTGACACTTAGTGCCATGGTCTAGTTGACATGGTGGTGTTAGGGCAAAGGTTGGACTCTGATCCCAGAAGTCTCTTCCAATCTCATCGATTCTGTGATTCTGTGAAGGAAATGTCTTAACATTCATAGTTTATAGATAACACAGTGTAGCTTTGTGTCATTTAAAAATTTTAAACTTTCACTGACAGTTTCAGACTCAGAATAACATTTACTAAAGCTAATTAAAGTTTAGTAAGTTTAATAAATGTGATTGTTACAGACAAAAAAAAAATCATTAAAGCATGGTTGAAAATTGTTAAGTTCCAATCAGGTCACATAATAAATTGATGATACTTTTCACGTCCAAACTATTGCAGTTTCCTGCTGTATAGTCTTTAATTATGCAACAAATGGTGCCCTTGGCATGACATTTCAATTTAGAACTTCATTTTTCCATTTTTAAAGCTAGAGTAGGGGAATTCAATTACCATTTTGAAAGGAACACTAAAAATGCAGCATTTTAGCCATGAAATACTTTTAAGGCCTCCATTTGAACAATAATTTAGCTTAGAATCTCATTGACCTTTTGCCTTTGGAGCTGAGATTTTTTTCCAGTTTCTAAAATCAGAACTGTTTCACCTCAGGCAAGCATTTGATAAAACGAATACTTTCTTGCCAGCAAAAGCAGTGCTTTAGAGGTAACAAATAAATACATTTTTCACTATACTCTTTCTCAGAAGAAAAAACATCAGATATTATTAAAACAATTAAATATTGCAGACAAAATGTCTTAAAAGTCTGTTCCTCAGATCAATAGTTACCACATCAGAAGAATAATCAGGGCCTGACAAGTTTATATCATTACTGACTCACTATGCACGTCAATATCATCCCAATAACAGCTGAGTGACTTTATAATCACTCTCTGAAGAAACACTGAGTATAATTGCTTTAAATAAAGTTTGGAGAATATAAAGTACCTCTTGATTCAGAGTTCTAGACCATGGTAGTGTAAATACTCAATCTTATACATGAACAGATCCATTGAAGTCATTAGTACTGTTTGTTGTGAAATTCATAAATCGTACGCTTGCTGAAAGATTAGTTTAGACAGAAATCACTTTAGGGCAAGAAATGCCTTTAGCGTTGTAGCAAACAATTGATTTTAACAAAATATCATTCTGTATTGTGGTGCATAGAAGGAAGATGATGGCTTGATAGTCATCCACTTGAAGAATTTATTTTATATATCTAGGGTACACTAATAAACTGAAGTTCCAGAAGGAAAACACTGAAAGGGTGTTTTTGAGCGTAGTTTATTTGGGATGTTTTGCCTTTTTTTTTTTTTTTTTTGTGTATGTCACAGAAAGAAATTGGTGTAGTGCTACAACTTGATCAAATTTGTTCTTAGATCTGGTTTCTGGTTGCTCATTCATCCTCTTTCTCCTCAGGGCATCCCTTTATCATGACAAGTAAACGCTCGTGTAGAATTTGTGCATAGAATTGGAATACTTTTAAACTCTAACAGAAGAATGTTATAACTGGCATAGCACATGACTTCATTAGCTAGAGCAAAATTGCCTTTGTTGGGATTTTTGTGTATACAGGAACAATGTCTTCCCTGCCTAGAAAGAAAAAAAAACAGAAAGTACGATTCTCAGAAGAAGCTGTGTATTATACAATGACAAATATTGTATGTCATACAAACATGACAGAACATCCTTTTCCGTTTACCTCCGTCACTGCTAGTGGTCTGTTGTTCCCTGTGGTCAGCATGTATTTCACTGTCAGAAAACTTCAGTGTAGCAGGAACCCATCATTTTCCTGTCCCTACAAAATAAACAGCATCCATGGACATTTGGGAGGCTTCGTAAGGAGAGTCTGAAGTTGTGAATCCCAGTTGTTTCTCCCAAATAAAACAAAAAAATTCTTGCATGCTCCTGTATTACTTTTCCTATTTTGTGTTTCGCTGTTTTTGTAGCATCATAAATTTGCAGAATAGACTGAACAATAACTTAATTATTATTTTTTCCTTAGAACCAAATAAATTACTCTGTGTTTTGCAAATTAATGGATCGTGGTGGGGACAAGGTAGAGGGAGGCACTACACACTTTAAAAGTGCTTTTGGGGCCATCGGGAATGAAAGAAAACACCATTTGAGTATGTCATTGTGACAGGTTTTAATCTAATGATTTATTTCCTAGAAATCTGTGCCAGCTGTTATGGGTTAGGTTTTAGCTTGTCTGTATTTTTGATATATTTTTTCTGTTGCATTTTTTCAGGAGTTATATCCTGCATTTTGCATTCACAACGGAGGATCTGATTTAGACAGGCTACCTACTGCCAGTACCTGCATGAACTTGCTGAAGCTTCCTGAGTTTTATGACGAAAATCTGATGCGAAGCAAGCTTCTTTATGCCATTGAATGTGCTGCTGGATTTGAATTAAGCTGAGTCGAACTGATGCTTATTTGGATGATCTGCAGAGGAACTAACCAGTGCCTACTCTATAAGCAGCACTCATATTCGAGCAGTTTTAAGGGAATTCTGTCTAGATTTCTGCAGCTCTTGTGTCTTATCAAATGCCCTCAAATAGGTTTCATTTTAAAACACGATTTCTTAGTTAGCTTTCATTAATTAATATTACATTGACACTGCTTTATGATTCGAAACAATGAATGCTGTGTGCAGTGTGGCTGTTTTCTGTGTTTATGCGAAGAAAGAGCACATTTAAAGAACAGTCACATCTCAGTGAAATTAACCAAAGATGAAGCTTTGGCTTTGTGCTGTTCAAACATAAACAATTTCACAAACTGGCAATAAAGTTGTGTACCATGCAGCGCATTGGGATGAGACAGGGCTAACATCCTGTAATTAATCTTTTAGATGGAAGTGAAGCAGATGTTTGGAGATATCCCAGAACTGAGAGGATGAAAATGCTCATTACCGATAGCCTAACATCTTTACTTACATTGTAAATTGTAGAATTGTAAACAATTCTACAAATTGTTTACAAATCATAGTTGTTGCAGAACTGATTTTGTTTTATACTACCTTCCCTCAAGATGGTAGGCACTGAGATAAAACGTTTATATTATTCCATTTGTGCTTTCTGAAATACCTTGGAGAAATTGGATTTGCATTATTTTAAGCTCAACCTTTGGCTGTGTCATTATCACTTGAACACTGTTGTGAATGGATGTGACTATCCATGTTTTCTCTGTTCTGTTTCTGTTTGTTGTGCCTGTACAGATTTTTTTTTTTAATGTATCAGACTCCTATTGCATACACAGTACATACAAAAGTCATCACTTTGGAAAAATACACATGTAACAGCTATTTAAATTATTTGAACCAAAGTTATCAGGCTTTATCTTTTATATTTGAAGCCTGTGGTGTTCACATTCCTTTTCCCCATCATTTCTTTCCATCTTAAAATACCATATCTGTGCTGTAGACACTAGTCAAATTCATTATTTTTTTGTGATTAAACAGCTTTTATATCTTATGCCTGCAGTGTTTCTGCTAAGAAAAGAAGGTGGGAATATGCTGCTTAACATAATTTGATATCTGGGAAGAAATTTGTTTTCATATGGAAGGAACTGATCCTCTAGTAGTAGGCACATCATTGGGTATTCGTATGCAAACTGCAGTCAATTCAAAAAAGGAATTACAGTTCAAACTAAGATTCTTAAGTGCATCCCTCTGAACTTTAGTTTTATATTTTAAATCATCAAAATTTACAATCAAATTTGTATTCATCTCTTATGCAAAAAAATATTTTGCTGTTACTGGAAACTCTGTTGGATTTCATATTTAATAAGCAGTAACGAGCAATATCCTTTTAAATGTGGGGAAACTGAGTGATTTTAAGATGTTTACTAGTAACCATATAAAAATGTATAATTTCTTAATTTGGGTAATAAATGAAGTGTTAAAATACTATTTGTAGTCTTGATGTACAGAAATAAAAGGATTGGTTTTCTTTTTGGTTTTGCTTTAGGCTTTTTATTTAAGTTAAATGTTACGTACCCAAGCTATTCTTTATCCCCAAATTCTTTTCTTGTATATTTTTCTACATAAATTATGGAACTTGTAAAGGAGTTGAAAAAGAGATCAGTAGTAGTGGAACTGCCTCCTCCTAATCTAATCTTCTTTTAGATAGCATTATTTATTTTAGAACCTAATGCTTTAAATATTTTGAAATTATTTTTCAATTCCATTATTTTGCTACATTGGGTTGTGTTGTATCTGTACTTTGTAAAATTAAATTTAAATTTTCTATTAAATATTTGTATTTTGAAGATTGTGTTGGAGTCATGCCAAGTAATCATGACTGGTAGTGTACGCTTTCTGCTTTTGGAAAAGGAGACAGTGCACACTATTCCTGTCTATTACTATGAATGCAAGTTCAACATAGAGGCTAGGCGGGGAGGGAAGTGTGAGTTGCAGATAGGTGTAGTCGTGTGATTGCAAGAATCACACAGTTGCAGGAAACTTCAGTAGAGAATTTGAGTTTGCTGAAAATACTCTGACTTCTTATTTCTTCAGTATGTAGTACTTGGTGATCTGGTTTTGTATATTCCGTACTTTAAGTATGAAATTCTGACCTACTCAAGTCAGTGGGATTGTAGCCTGGATTTCATTCTGCAGGTAGTCAGTTGGAAATCTGTGCTGCACCAGCTTACACCACTTTCCATATCCAGACTGCACTAAAAAGAGGTAGGGCTTCCCATTGGCACGGAGTGCTTTCCATTCTGACTGTCAACTGTTTTTGTATAGTCACAATGAAGCACGAGTCCCTGCTCTTCAATGATCTATTGCTGGATATTTTAAGGAACAGGAGGTAAAGGTATGAGAAATAATATAGGTATAGTTAGTCATGTCCTCAGGAGCTAGGTGGCCTAAATGATCTCTTGGAGCTCTTACGTAGCAAGAATTGTTTATATATGAAAATGGATTTTCTGGGTTTTTTTAAAAGAAAAGCAAACTCTCTCCCGGTTGTGATGCTCCCAGAATTTAGGTAGGCAGAGGCAGGAAGCACTTTGCATGCAAGTAACCTGAAATATTGTATATGTTGATCATCAGAATTATAGCAGTAATAATCATGGGTTTGGAGTTGTTTTCTGTGCAAGACGACCGTTCCTTAAAGTCAGTTTCTGTACCACAGTGTTTAGTCCTCCTAGTTCAGTACTTGCTTTTTGAAAAATGACAGTATTTTCTGTTTGGTTTTTGTTTTCAAATAATTTTTGTTTTATAATCTTGTAACCTGTTTTAAAAACATTTTTGTCACAGTTAATCTTTATGATGGAAGATGTTGCAAATTCTTGATCTCGCCAAAGTTAAAATTTATAAAAGCGGAATAAAAAAGTAGAATTAGCACTTGGTCTGTTTCTCTTAGTGAGAATTTTTCCAGATGTGGGTTTAGTCCTACTAGCTGGATTAAAAAAAACAAAAAACAAAAAACAAAACAAAAACAACACACCAAACCAAACCAGAAATGATTGGCCTTGTTTCTTAATCTCAGTTGTCTTCCATCATGGTGCTGAAAGCCAGACTTGTATAAATTTCACAAAACTCATTCGTGATTTTTAGGGAGAATTTATGTCTACAAAAGAGGAAAGATTTGGCTCCAGTTTCATGCGTAAACACTGAGCTGACAGAAGTTTGATTTGAACAACAAGGTTATCTTCAATTATTTTTGTGTGGGGTGCTCCATAATTTAAAAAAAAAAAAAAAGCTTCCTTGATGCTGTTAGTAGCAATGTGGATAGTTTTTTTGGCATCACTTGAGTAATCTAGCACAAACATCCTGATTTGATCTATAAAGGGGTTTGGAATTCAAAGAAAACACTTTAAGGAGTGCGGTGAGCTCACGCTAAATTTCAGTTTAAACCAAAAACGATTTGTTAAATGCCAGTGAGACAGCACATACTCTTTTCACCACAGAAAAACAGTACAGCACAGAAACAAAAAGGAAAGAACAAGAGAGCTGTTTTTCTTGGAATGTTTTGTTGGAACTGTAATTTTTTTTTGTATTTATAATTATATGCAAAAACTTTAAAATATTTGTTCATATACATGATTCTGTGTTAATAATGGTTTGTGATGTAAATGCTTGTTACTTTTTTTTTTTCATGATGCTTTGCCTGTCAGTGAAGGAGAGAAGAAATGAACATGGTCTGTAAAACTGATCAGGATATCTATATTTTTATTGACTTCTGCTTTTGTGAATAAAATAATTTGAGTTTTCTTGAAACTTTGCAGAAACACTCATTTCATTTTTTTTCCAGTATATTTGGCATTCTCTTGCTAAAGACGGATAGTGCTGAGTAAGTTCTAAAAGGGAAGCTAATATTAACTGTTTGTTGAAGTTACTGCTGTTGGAAGAGGCTGCCCAGGGAAGTGGCAGAGTCACCATCCTTGGAAGTATTTAAAAGACTTGTAGATGTGGTGCTAAGAGACATGGTTTAGTGGTGGACTTGGCAGTGCTAGTTTATGGTTGGATTCAATCTTAAAAGTCTTTTCCAACCTGCATGATTCTATGATTCTTTGATTTTACTGCTTCAGGATGATTTGTAACTTCCGTTTTCAAGCTGTGATGTTCCCACTCTGTCAGTCAAACTGCAGCTGTAAGGTTTAGCTTTGTTTCAGTGTGGCTTTCAAACAGCGTAGGTAAGATCCCTGATGTGCTTTGAAAACACTTCTTCAGAATCTGTGGAAAGAACAAAATTCCTCCCTTGGATAAAAGTATGAGAAGTTATAATTCATAGTGAAGAATGCTACTGTGTCAGCAAACGTACAAAAACATCTCTTTCAGCTTCTTAGGGAATTTTAGCATGTATGTGGGCCCCTCTGAAGCTGTAATTTAACTTCTGTCTCCTTTGACAATTACAATTATCTGTTTCCCTTTGCTTTTCTATTATTTTCATTGCTAAATACACTTTTAGTTCCACGATAGCATTTATAAAGTTAGTGTTGTGCATGATGATTTTGGAATACTGCCATGGTTTAACCCCAGCTGGCATCTAAGTACCATGCAACTGCTCACTCACTCCCCCCCATCCTGGTGGGATGGAGAGGAGAATCAGAAAAAGGTAAAACCCATAGGTTGAGATAACAACAGTTTAATAATTGAAATAAATAATAATGATAATTGTAATAAAAAAGGAAATAACAGAGAAAAATAAAATCCAAGGAAAAAAATGTGATGCACAATACAACTGGTCACCACCTGCTGACCAATGCCCAGCCCAGCCCTGAACACTGATCTGCCCCCAGTTCATATACTGGGCATGGCGTTCTATGGTATGAAATACCCCTGTGGCTGGTTCGGGTCAGCTCTCCTGGCCATGCTCCCTCCCAGCTTCTTGTGCACCTCCTTGTTGGCAGAGCATGGGAAACTGAAAAGTCCTTGACTTGGGAGTAAGCACTACTTAGCAACAACTAAAACATCAGTGTCCTATCAGTATTATTCTCATACTAAATCCAAAACCACAGCACTGTATCAGCTACTAGAAGAAAATTAATTGTCTCCCAGCCGAAACCAGGACAAATACTTAGAAACAGCAGCATATATTCTTCAGCTTACCTGCTACTAAAAATGTGGTGAACAGAAAATTTCAGAAAAGTTGTCTTGTAAGGCACTTCATAATTCACAGCATGAATAGAACACAAATGCCCAGATATCTTGCCTGGTTTTCAGTATGTATCTGGTAGTCTGGAAAGCTCATAAAATTTCTGATGTATGCAGAGAGACAACACAAGGCAAAAAGTGATTATGAAGTTACACCAGTTAAATGCATTTCAAAGAACACAGAATGGTTAAGGTCAGTAGGAGTGTTTGGCTATCACCAACCCCTCTGCTCAAAGCAGGGTCACCTAGACCAGGTTGCTCAGAACATTTCCCTGTGGAGTTTTGAATGTCTTCATGGATGGAGATTCTGCAACTTCTCTGGGCAACCTGTTCCTGTGGTCAATTACCTTTACAATAAAACAATTTTAATCACGTTTAAATACAAATCCTTGTATTCCAGTTTGTGCCCATTGCCCCTTGTCCTGTGACTGGGCAGTACTAAGAGGAATCTGCGCCTTCTCCAGGCTGAATCCCAGCTTTCTCAGCCTCTCCTCATATAACATGTGCTCCAAAACCTTAATCATCTTTCTTTCTGACCTGCTTGTTAGTGAACACAGCAGCATCTTCAAAATACCTTTTGTGGACTTTGATGTGACTGGAGACTGAGTAGACTACACTAAGGCAATCTGCCTGTAGATGTCTGGAGTTGTTAATAAATGGCACTTACCAGGTAAGGTTGGATTTAAGATTTTGTGGCTTTGCGTTGTCAGCTTCCAGTGCTGCTTTGTCTTTTCAAGGATTTTGCAAATCTGTTACCAATTGCAAAATAACAGACAGTAAAAATTGAGGACTCAATTATTTTCACAACTTTTTATAGATAAGATGCTAAACATTGATGCAGAAACCATAGGGCTAATGCTAAATGTTAAATCACCTAAATGTGTATTCACTTCTTCCGCCACCAACAGTATCAAACATCTAGAAATGCAACTTCTTGGACAAACTCTTGTAATTTGGCCGTCTTCTACAAAGGTTGGGTAGCCCAGTGCTAGGTACAATCCAGCAAACCACATCAGTCAAACAGGAGAAATGTGGGAATTCTGACCAGCAGCGATGGGACTGCTTGTATATACAGGCATGCACAGATGTCCTGCAGGCTTGATTTCACACTGTCAAGGGATGAATTTTTCTTGTGTGATGGTTAAATCATCGCTACATTTCATTGCCAGAAGAGTTGCTCTCCAGTCTGGGATGAAGTTTACCTGTCTACAGCTCTGTAGAAAACATACATTCTGTTTGCAGTGTTTGTTAACGTATTTATAGGAACAGCTTGCTCAAATGTCCTACTATATTTAAGATCATTCTTTTCTGCATTCCCAGAGTAGCTGTTAGTTCATTCTGTGAACTGAAAAGTAGTTTTGCATTATTTCTATTTTATTCTCTGTTTATAGTTACACATAGCTCTTGATTGCTGAAGAAGGAAACAGGCATTCACCAGATGGTGTTATTTCAGATCATCTTGCTACTTCTGCTTACCCAAATGTTAGATCTCGGAAAAGCATCTCTCATCAGTTGCTATGTAGTTTTGCTGTATGTTGTCAAACACCTGAAGAAGTTAGTTCCTTCCAGCCCTTGTATCTTTAATTAAGAATAATTCTTTTCATTACAGCTCTGCTTACTGTTTTTCTTTTTCCCCTTGTGCTTTCAGGCAAACAGCAGCAGAGCTCAAAGTTCTGCAGAGATATTTTAGGTCTAATTATCTGTTAGATCTATGTGGCTATTGATGAAAAATTACATAGAATTAACTAATATTTGGCATTGGCATATGGATAAGAAAGCATATCCCTGATCAAGTTAATGAACATAAATGCTGATCAAGCTGTCCTTGCAAGAAATAATCACTTGTCGTAAGCTGTGAGATCTTCTGACTGCCCACAACAGTTCTTAGGTTGTCTGCACACCCCAAATAATCAAGAGAATACATCTTATACTTCAGGAGGAATTGACAGAAACACCAGCTATCCTGAAATGTTTTAAGCACTTTCAAAAGCATCCACTCAGCTCAAGCTTTGGGTTACAAAGAGGAGTCCAGATAAACTTGCAGCCTCTCTTGATTACCTAAGAAGCACCGTGCCAGTGAAAATTGACGCTCTGCTTGGCAGAAAAACTGTGGAGAATGCTAATGAAAATTGGTTATTTTGTGCTTTTAATGCTTCTACTTAAAGTTTTAAACATTAGGTGTATTGCCCATATTTCAAGTCTAATTGTTTCTGATAAGCTATCAGCAAAAAGTTAATGCTTATATTTAATTAAGTGGCACTTTCCAGAATTACTTTGCCAGTAGTACTATAATTAAATGATGTGAGAACAGTCTTTGATACATATGCTCGTATTCTTTGCTAACACCAAAAATAGAATCTGTAAATCTGTAAATAGAAAAACTGGAGGCATTAAGCAGCAGGCCAGAGCAGCAGGCCGGGAAGGCTACGGCCATTACCACATCAAAGGGACTAATATTAATATCTCTCCAATGCAGCATTTTTAAGCATTTCTTGTGTTCTGATGGGCTTTTCATAATTGACCTCCATAACTCATAAAAATGATTAAAAAAAAGAATCTGGGAACTATGTGAATTGCTAATACCTCCTGGAACGCTGCCACGTTATTTCCATCATTAGGTTATAGCTACCAGTTAGGCCTGAATTCATCTCACTTAACTCCAGCCATCTGTAAGGTGGCTGTCGAGCACTTCCGATGAAAGAGTGGCAACCCAGAGACAGAGCTCCACACGGGGGTTTTTTCTTTACTAAAATACATCTCCAAAGTGGGTGGAATAAATCATGCTTTGGAGGTGTCCCCTCCTTCTCACTGTCTTCGTAGTTGGAGGCCTTAAACTAGATGCTTAACTTTTAGACAACTGAAGTTAGTTGGAGTGAACCAGATCTCTCCCTCATGTTCCCAAGTGAGAGTTGAAAATTCTTGAACAATGAAGATCCTTCAATAACAGTTTATTCTGACTTATGACTCAGGACTTGGATACCAGCCCAGGTCTGCCTGGATCTTCGATACCAGTTTCGACAGACCCACCAGACTTTATCAGCTTTTGTTACTGGAATGTTGATCCTCTGCCAGCAGCATCAGATTTAATGCTCTTTAACACAGTATTCCAGGCTTTTGCTGTAAGCAGCTAGTCATAAAAACATAGAACACTTTTACTTCGTACTTTTACACCTTTGAAGGAGGTTTTCTGAATCTAAAGGCTTTTCTGTTTTATTAGTCCTGTAAGTAGATCTAATTAACCATGTTACCTCTTTCTATGAGTCCTGCTTTTTTATAAGTCCATGGTATTACCTCTGATGAGGAGGAAGGTGGTTTTGGCTCTTTACCTTATGCAGTTCTCCCTCTTGTTTATCTGTGTTAATTTTTTACACTGAGACAGCAAGGTCCTTCTGTTGCATGGAAAACACTGACATGGGCGGTTCTCATTTAAGGACTTTCAAACTATTGTAAGACATCTAAATATGATTAACGCTAAAGTTTAAAAATAATTCTGAGAAATCTTAACTGAAGTGAGTGTGAGTGAATATACAGATCGAATTGAACTATGGGCCAGAAGAATTTTCATTAGTTCTTGGGGAACTAGTCAGCCCTGTCCTGTGGTACTTGTCCTATGTAACTTGAATGAGACAAAGGGGGGTAAAAAGGTGGTTCAAAAAAAAGTTATGAACATTGTTTATCAGCGTGCTACTCTTAAAAGCAAAGTGATCGTAGCCACAATATCTTTTTGGAGCTTTGGGTGACCTGGGAGAAGCAGAGACTTTGCCTGGACACGTACCGATTAGATCCCATTAGCCTGAAAAATCTTAGAGGCTGAGTTGACCCGCTGAAGATCTGAAGAGGTAAGAGGTGGGTGTGCTGTACTGCCATACTGGGCTAAGGCAACAAGTGCACCGGGCAGAGCAGCATGAAAGCAGCATTTCCTTCACTGCTTACCAGCAAGCAATGTTCTTCTGATCAGAAAACAAACAGAAGCCACGAAAACAAGACCACGAATGTCTATGTTTTTGAAACTACTCTTTAATTTCTGTTTCTCTGTTAAATTCTACAGGAAGCTGATCAAAAGCGATAAAAATCTGTCACTGTCAACATTTTTATAGATTCATCCTGTTAGTCTTGTGCTCCCCAAATTACTGTTAACTTGTAACTCACTTCTCTGCATGAAAAAATGGATAGGGTTAATCCTTGCCAAGATGACTTCGGGTGGAATGCTTGGTCATTTATCAATAGAGGGAGCTTGAACCACAGGTGGGAGGTAGAGACCTCTCTTTGGTAGGAGTTGAGCAACCTGATGGACGGTGTTAGAGGCAACCTTGGCCTGGAGTCTCTGGAGTTACTTCCCCCGGCTCCTAAGACCTTGAGCTATAAATAGAAACCCCTTAGCTGCTACCTCTGGCCCTTTGTTTCCGAACCTCACCAAGTCCATGGAGGTCCAGTAGCACTTTGTGCCAGCCCGCCACACTGAGCTGCATCCTGCAGAGTCCGTAAGATTGTCTCCTGCGTGGGTGCAGTTCCAGAGCTGACCAAACCTTGTGCTTACCAGCATAAGGCAGTGAAATCTCTCAGAACTGCAGCACTGGGGACAATCGTGTAAGTGGCTCTGCAGAAGATGGCTCAGGTCTAGTGGGGACAAGCTGGGGTCACATTGTTTTACTACAGGAGTTTTGGGGTTGCTGACTTTGCACGCTCACCTAGATATCTGCAGCGTGTTCTTCAGTATACCGCACAGTACCTTTTCTGGCTGGCTTTGCCACGTGCTTTGCCAGGCAATTCCCTGGCCTTTCCCTGTAATCCAGAGAACAGACAATTAAATATCAAATGCACAATATAAACAAACTTTAAAAAAAATATTTCTTGTTACTGTTCAGTGTTAGATAATCTGAGCTATCAAAGATAAGAAGTTTAAAAAAAAAAAGGTGCCCCAATAAACGGTATTTGTATTTGGTGGCTGTGCAAACCACCCATTCTGCAAAGTCTCAGGAAATGTAACCAATTTTTAAACCAATTTTTAAACCAATTAAAGTCTATTTGGGATTTTTTTTTATAACTACATAATCTTTTGTTTATTTCTATAACTTTGTTTGGAGACATTTATTTACATTCTCTGTGTTTTGCTGGAAAAAACGCCAAACTGGATCTTGTACTGCTAGCCCTGCCCTCAGCTGTGAGCAAGGCACTTCACCTTCTCATACCTTACTTTCTCCAAGTGCAAAATGGGTTTCTAAGCCTTCCCAAACATTATTCCTATTTCTGAAGAGTGCTAATGGCAAGCTAGACAGTCTAGAGTGAGAACAGTGTTAGAAAATCTATGGGCAAATTAATGTAATGCTGTCATCCATACAACAATCATGTTAAAGCAGCAGCGGTCCTGGTTGCATTGATGTAGACAGTGTTGCGATTTCAACCCTGTAATTCCATACGGAATTATGCTTCTTTGCCACTGTTCTGCTTGTGTGGATAAATAGAAAATTTTATGGTTGGCATCCATTGTACCATAACTTTAATACAAAATCTACTCTAAACAATTAAAGCAAAGTAACTGCTTCATACGCTACTTCCAGCTTGTTTACCACAGGTGAGATTTTTAAAAGACTGAAGACTTTTCATACTTTGTTCGCACCTAACATCAGTTATGAAATGTTGAGGAAAAAACTCCTTATTTCCACATCAAGAAATGTTTAATGCATTAAATCAAAATTTTACATGGTCTCCTTCTTACACAGTACTGACCCGTGCTTGCCTTTGCACTTGCTAGGCTGGGAATCTTCTGAGTTTTGCAACCGTATCTTTTAGAAAGAGCCAGTCTAACCTACTGGTCATCTTTTTTTGTTCCAAGTGGACAACTTGTACTTCACAGCTACTTGCTGAATGAGAAACTAATAATGGTGCTAAGCATCTCTTTGATCTAATTTTAAAGACTTGTTTCCATGACCACAACTGAGCATCAAATCTCACAGAAGAGTATTTCTTTTGAAGCTTGTATTTCCCCGAAAGCACCAAGCCTATACTTTTCTTAGGGTTGTCCTACTACTTGCCTTGCTGATTTGTATTAGCTTTTACTCTGTCTTATTCCAAGCTTGCTTTTTTCTTTTTGAACTGATCCCACTCCCACATAAACACCTCCAAAATAATGAGTACCATTTTAATTGACTTTATTTGGGGAGCACACATTTTAGGTGTGGAAACTCTCCAGTTTCACCTTGGTGATCTATAAATCAATGCCTCCTCCAACTTTTTAAATAAGGGGCAAGAAATACAATTTTACAGCAATTTAAATAATGGATAAAGTCCAAAATTTTAAAATAGAATAATAACTTGGCTGCTTATACTTTGCTCTCAGCCATGACACTCAGAAACCCCCATACTCAAGTATAACCCAAAGGATGCTTAAATATATTCAAACAGCACAAAGAATCTGTACAGGTGCCAGCTGGAAAAGGGTGAATCTGGCCTCAAAAGAATTATGCGTGAGGGACACAGTTCTTGAGACTAAAATGAAGACGCACACGGGGGAAGAAATTTTGTCTTCTCAATTCTAGCAGCCAAACTCATCTATTCAAAGAGTGTTCTTGAAAATTATTATTTTTTTTTCTTCTCGTTTTCTCTCAGTAGCACACCTGGACATCACCTTCTTTTTTTTCCCCCACAGAGAAACACAGAAGGGTTTTCGATGCAACTGCCTGCCGCTGGGGGCTTAGAAATCCCCGGCTGCAGTAAAGGCGGTGCGGTGAGGGGGAACCAGCGTCGGGGAAGGCCCCCTCCCTGCCCTGTGGCAGCCGGGGCCCATGAAGGCGGCTCTCCCCGCCTGAGGTGCCGCTTCGGGCCGCGCTCCCCGCACCCCAGGAGGGGCGCTGTGACAGCGACAGCGAAA
>NW_009610274.1:0-657 GCF_000690535.1 Cariama cristata
CAGGCTTTTATTTATTTCCAGACAATCCTGAAACTCTTCTTCAAGCTTTTACTCATACTTATCTTCCACAAATGAAATAATTGAATAGCTGTTTTACCTGTTGTCTAGCAGCATCCTTGAAGGTACCTGATAACTGATTAGAACAGGATGTAGTGGGAAGCAGCGCTGCCTTATAAAGCCAACCTGTGAGTAACAGGCAGACCTTTACTTCTCTTTTAAATTTGTATTTGTATGTACTATGAAAAGAATATCCAAAAACTCTGCTGACAGAGGTATCTTACATAGATATTTCGGATTCTATTTTCTTACTCTGTCTTGTAATTAAAGAAATTAGAGTGACAGAATGACTTCTAACTTTCTAAAATAGTTTGTCTTTTGATATGATAGCAATTTAAAACCACTTTGGAGGTGTAATCAGTTGGAGAAAAAGCAGAGAATCAGGCTCAGATTTGTGTTACAAAGGCAATCTAAATTTCAGTTAGAAGTACTCAATACTTCTTTTGTGACGTTTTATTTTTTTGAAAACCATGTTGTTTTGAAAACATTTTTTTATATACTGATGATCTCTGTATGATGCATAAACTTGCACATTGTGTTAACTACTGTGAAATTAATCACACTTTTTACTGTGCTTACACATCCTTGTCCTCTAGTCAG
>NW_009610274.1:688-5164 GCF_000690535.1 Cariama cristata
TCTAATGTTGGATTATTTTTAGAAGGCTTTTTTTATATTTATGATTCTAAAGGTGCTTCCCTGCTAATTTATTACTTTGGATTGATTGTCAAATATGAATATGGATTTAGGTCTATGCTTGTGCTCAAATTCTGATTGCTTAGTGCTGAAACATTGACGTGGACAACATGTTTTCCTTACTATGATGCATTACTACAGTTCTACATTAATGAAACATAAAGGCTCTCGAGATTAAAGATAGTATGTCAGTAGTAATTTTTGCCTATTCTGAGAAAGAACTGAGCTGCTCAGGAATGCTGGAATACAGACTCCCATTCTCCTGCTCAGTGCTGCTGCCAGGTCACACTGCTTTCATCTGATCTACAAGCAGTAGTGCTGTTACTTAAAACCAAACCAAAACAAAACAAAACAACATACGTTTGAGAGTATGTATCCATTTTTAATTAGTTAATACAGATTTGTTTATGGTACTTAAGGAGCTGTGAATGGAGTGGAGTCCTGCTCTTTATGCTCAAGGTCATATTTTGGAAGGAAATTCCTGTCCTGGGGTGGGGGGGGAGGGGTAGGGTTTTTTAAATTTAAATTTATGGACTGTCACCACAGTTGTTCATAGCTGTTTTCTGTATTCCATCTTACTGATTGTGTTAAAGAAATAATTTAATGTGCATATGTTGCAATGTCAGGCACATGGAGCCTTCCCGGTATTCTATTACAAAGCAGCTCATACTCTCTGCCACTTCAATTTGCCTTTTTGCAATCAAGGAACACTATGTGCTGTATTTTAATACTGCTGTGATTGAACCTATTTCAAAACGGATGTGCATTTCTGTTTGTTAAAAAGGATTGATTGGCTGTTGCCTTAAGAGATTTTGTTATTAAGATTTCTGGAATGTTTTTCATTAGCAAAGCATTTTAGTTGAATGCCATTGAAACCTGCAGCATATACAGTCCAGGAATCAACAAGCTTTATTTCAGAAGACAACCTAATGCACTCAACATGTGTTCTATCACTTGTTCTGCATTTTCTGTGTAGGGACAAAATGGTTGGGGTCTTTTCATTAGTACCAAATAGGACACTGCACAATTTCTGGGCCTTCTGTTCAGATGATACAATTGAAAGAAGTTTTGCAATAGAAATCTTTCAGGAATTGTACCTTATTTCTCTTAAATGTCTTTCCTAGAGTGGTGTACTTGTATGTTTATAAATCTTTCTTGTATTTATACATTCATAGTTTAATCCTCCTGTGATTCAGACATGGACCTACTCAAGTATTTCTTCTATGGGAAATAAAAGCTTTAACTGACTGACTGTAGTCTATTCAGTTTTTGATAAATGAAGCAGAGACTTCAAAAATTTATATGCTTTATTTCATGATGACATCTATATCTTAAAACTGTGGGGAGTAGGGTCAGGATGCAGAGTAATTTCGTATAAACAGACTTTTGCTCAATCTTCAGAAGGAAACTAATTTACATCAAAAATTAAATAAAAAGGAAGAAACCCAAATTTATAGAATGGCGTAAGGTAATTACTATTTTAATGATGTGAATGGATATATACTTGTCTTCATTTCTAGTTTTAATGTTTGGTTATATTTATATGTCTTCTATCCATGTTCCTTTTCTAGTCTAATTAAAGTTTTTTAGTAGCATAAATATTAGGAAGTTTGAAAGCTAGGTAAATAAATCTCCTGTGCTATATGACTTTGGAATGTGATTTTATTGTTCTCTGCTTTCTTTAAGAAAATTAGTGAAGTAATAAGGGCAGAGAGGGGAACTCTTTAGTTTGCACAGAGGCCTCTGAAGGACTCATGGGAGCACTTCTGAAGTACATCTCAGTGTTTGAGTGTTTTGATCATGTAAAACTGACTACTAAGGTAAGAGTATGAAATAGCTCCCAGAACTGAGGTACTAGGTGTTTGGTAGTAAATGGATTAATTGTACTGACTTTTCTAACACCAGAAAGTTACAGAACTGTGTCTCTCCAGGCATGGAAGAGAGCCTGCTACTCTTGCCATTTTGCTGTGACAGCTTCAGTCTAAAATCTGTATTGCTCATAGAAACACATTTGCAATTCCACATACCCTTCTACTTATATCCAATATATAAATTCAGGATTTATGGCTTAATTTTCTGCAGGGTGCAGCAAGAAAAGGTAAAATGCTTTTGAGAAAAGGAATGAAGATAAAATAGGGAGGTTTCAGCCTGAAGAGATCCTTTCAGAAACTTTCTTAGAAAGTAAAAGCACGTCCTAAAATGCATCATTTGTCAGTGATTTCATCATTCCTTATTGCTCAATACTTCTGAAAACCTGGATAAAAAGAATCTAAAAAAAGAGATTAAATGCTTGAGTGTTAAAACTGGTATCTCATTGACCAGTTATGTTAACCAGGCATTTTCTCTAATGAATATATGTGGTGGCTGTGAAACAGAAATTATATTAATTGCTGGGAAGTAAAGAAATTAGTCTGCGTACTGAAAGCACCTTGTTGATGGGCATTGATCATAAGCAGAAATAAGTATTTGTGTCAACTTATTTTGAGAAGAAAAACTGTGGTAAGTGCTCTTAAAGCCTGAGCTAATCTTGAGGTCAATTATTAACTTCTCTACTATTATAGTAAAAGAAACAGTTATTTGGTTTGTTTTGTGCTCAGTGTGTTGGGTTTCCTGTTTTGTCTTTTTTTTTGTTTTGTTTTCTTTTTTTTTTTAAAGCTTCAGAACCTATACCTGGCTTTTAGATTTATAAGAACATTCCAGTGTTTCATGAAACCCAGTTTTAAAATCTGCAATATTTATAATGCCTTGCTTTACACTTTTCTAACATTATATAAGAAAGTTTTTGCTTTTCTGAACTTTTGAAAGATTATCTATTTTCTTATTTAATGAAGAAACAACTGCTGTGTGACAACTTAAAATAATATTGGTAAGAAAGTAATCAAGTTAAAATGTGGAAAAGGAGCATGTTATTTTAGCAGATGGACAAAAAGTAAATGTTGTAAATAGTCTTACCAAATTTTTCTAGGGTTTATGTATATAGATGATGAGTGCTTGTCCTTTTTGAGCCACACTGTTAAAGGACTTAGAATTTTCTTAGTATTCCCTTCTAGATAAGTGGCTTGTTTTTCTATTGCAGACTTTGTGCTGTCCATAAATGTTAAAACTTTTAAAGTATTAGGGATCCAATATTCCATATTTGGTATATTGAAATATCTTGAAATTATAATTATCTAATTCTGAAAGACTGAGATACCTAAATATAAATAGACGTATTGAAATATCTTGAAATTATCATTATCTAATTCTAAAAGACTGAGATACCTAAATATAAATAGACATCCATAAGTCCAAAGGACTTTGAAATATCTTGAAATTATCATTATCTAATTCTAAAAGACTGAGATACCTAAATATAAATAGACATCCATAAGTCCAAAGGACTTTGAAATATCTTGAAATATCATTATGTAAGAGATTTCTTCATATTCTCACTGTTATGCTGTATATTCTAAGGCTCTAAACTCACAGCACCTGGTTTTGTTTGTATTTGTAAATCTCATTGTTCGCTCTACCTTTCCCTGTCCGTCTGGATATTCCTTTTTTAATTTTTTTTTTTTCAGACTGTATATTAAAACCTATTCCCTGCTGCTTTAGAAGACCAGAATGCCTTAAAATGTTAGCATTTCCTTTTCTGATAGAGAAAGAACATTCATACGGAAAGAAGCCGTCTCAATAACTCAGCAATTGCTGTGTTTCCCTTAGCATTTACAGAGTGTCTTGAGAATGTTCTGACGCTGGCTAACACCATGTAGTGACGATTTCACAGGTTTGGAGGCTTTCTCTGAGAATTGGAATTGCCCTACACTTGTTTCCTGAAACAGCAGTTGAACACCTTCCCACTTTGCTTGCTCCAGCGTCTGCATCACCCCCCCTGAAGCTGCCAGGCTCCCTTCTCGTACGTGAGAGCCTCCCGTCTGCTTGCCAGCCCTTTGCCTGAATGCTCCCAGGTGGCTGGGATACCACTAGGTTGCCAGTGGGTGAAACTCTGCCAATCACTGCGAATGGATAGGCCTACAATTAAAAATGTTTTCAAAAGAATCTAAAAAGCAGTCTGGCACAATAATAAAATTTACCGGACCTTGTGTCAGTGGAGGCTTCGACATTATGCCAGAACTTTGTTCTCTGATTTACAGCAGATATCTCAGCTTCCATTTATATGCTTATATATGTATATATATTTACACACACATATTAATATATAATCCCCCATATGTATATTCTCTCAGCTTGAAGTTTATTCTTGGCTGTATACCCCTTACCTGAGAGTAGCACAGACCAATCATACTGCTTTGTCTTTTGAGTATGTAAACAACTTTTTCCACAACTATGAAGTGAAAAAATGTGCTTTGAACCTACACCTAGAGCCTTGAGGAAGTTAAAAACTTGAGAAAATAGAAAAATTAAAAACTAAAAAAAAAA
>NW_009610275.1:0-205 GCF_000690535.1 Cariama cristata
AACTGTTGGAATTTGACGCTAAGGTGGACGTGACAGGCGGTGCTATCCCCTGTGTCCCCAGCACTGTGATAAAGGAGCGCCTAATGCTTAATACTACAGCGGCGTTAAGACGTTTTATTCCCGATTTTGGTGACAAACCTACAAAATGCCTTTCCCCCACCCCTCTCTTGTTTCCGGGGCTCATCTTCACTCCTGACTTCTATAC
>NW_009610276.1:0-1063 GCF_000690535.1 Cariama cristata
GAAGAGCCTGCCTCAGTAATAGGTACTACGTGCTCTGCAGCCAGAACAACATGCTGAAAATAAAATCAAAGTATAGGTAATCACTGTTTGAATTCTTTGCTGTCCAACAAAGGAAGATAGCTGTGAGCTAAACATGCTCTGCAACTTCTCTTTGGGTTGCTGTGCCTCTTTCACAGTCTGCTACTGAAGCACCAGGTAAGATGTTGTTTATGCCTTTTTATAGAACCTTTTCAATTACTATTTTGAAGGGGGTTTTGTGTATCCAAAAAAAAAATGCAAACTTTGGAGAAGTTCACCATCTAATATGACTCTTCACAGACTAACATAAAGGGATAAACATTTTAATGGATTATCAGGTATTTAGCATAAGAATGAGAAATCAAGAGTGCTGACTTCTATGGCTATTTTTGCACAGTTCATTGTATGACCTTGGTCATCAGCTATAGGTCATTCAATTTTTCTCTATTTCCTCTTCTGTAAACTAGGAATGACAATACTGTCTGATG
Source organism: Cariama cristata (assembly GCF_000690535.1). Lineage (NCBI taxonomy): Eukaryota > Metazoa > Chordata > Aves > Cariamiformes > Cariamidae > Cariama > Cariama cristata. The sequence goes on from NW_009610276.1 coordinate 507, forward strand.
CCTGGCTGTTACATAGTTATAAAATAACACACATTCTTCAGATAAAAAGCATTATATAAAATTGTTGTAGAAAATTAATTTAATCTAGGATAAATGCATTAGTCTCTTGGGAAGGCTGCTGCATGCTTCCAAGTAATTCTATTTTTTTTTTTTTGCCAGTAGAATCAGTAACAAAAGCCTAATACTTTTCCTGACTAGCAGTGTTGAGTGGCAAAACGCTACTGGATCCAATGAAAACCACATAGGCCCTTCATTTCCACTGACTTTGAACTGGGATGATTCCTTATGGACAGACAGCTACACTGATTGTTGCTTTCCATCTGTTGCATACACCTTACCACTGGTAGTACCTTGAGATTAGGCATTTTTTCCATATATGTTAGTAGTACTACTGAGAGCCCTGAGCTCAGCTGCAAAGGGAAAACAAACCTGAATATTTTAAAATAAATTAAGAATAGGTATTTATGAAGGAACTCCAAAAAAATGAAAAAAGGTTGCTGGGGTAGTACCCAGATAGTTGTTAGGAATAACTTGTAATAAAATCTGCCATAAATGTT
>NW_009610277.1:0-21282 GCF_000690535.1 Cariama cristata
ATGCTCAGTGGCCTGTGGGATCCACCGACATTGAAACTTTCTGGATACGCACGCAGGGGTGAGGCACTCCAAAAGAGGGGATCATGGTGAGCTGAAGAGCCATTCTGATTTAGCCCCAGTGCCACAGGGGCTTGTGAGGGGTGAAGGTCTCCTCTGGCCGGATGACATATAAACACAGCCCCTCAGTGGGAAAGCGGCGTTGGACGGGGATGGGTAGTCTCCGGAGGCATACAGAAGCAACAAGACAGTTACGAAAAGTGGCTCCTACCTCGAAAACATTTTTTTTTAAAAGTAGTATCAGTGTTAGGCCCATTCCTTATTCTTCCCACAACATTCAGTGGCTGGGGTGTACTGGCAATGTAGGACCTGCTTTGCACAGTCTCAGAGAAGTTCTAGCAGCAAAGTAACCCACTTAATGGTGACTACATAGGCTTCTGGGGTTTTTTGGTCTAAATATCACTACTGATCTGTCTAACCTACCCTAAACTGAAAAATTACTAAGACAGTAAGAATACTAAGATACTAAGAAAAGTTTGGCGTATCTTGTGCATGTATCTGTACAGTACATTCTGCATCAACCTGCCCTTTAAAGATCTGTTTGAAATAGGAAACTGCTAAGCGGCCCTCTAAACATTGTTGCAGGAGTGAAGACAGCTTTTTCTCTGTGTCAGGGCTTAAGAGATGGCATGTTGGCCAAGATGATACACAGAGCACAAGGCAGGTGCCTGAGTTACAGCTTGTTCTTCCAGATCTCAGGGAAGAACGGGAAGCTCTTAAAAGTTTGTGTCTCTAGCATTTCCTTTATTAGCACACTTGTTCTGTATCCGTTTTGTATTCGCCTGTCCCAGTAAACACCTTTCAGTATGACTCCTAGCAATAAATTACCTTGTGAACTGGGATATTTGGGATGGATTTTAAAGTGGAAGCTGCCTTTTACCGACTTAACCAAAGACAATTTTCAGCCCCCATAGTGAATATGTGCCAGAGAAACATCTGCATGCCAAAATTCAGACCTGACGTTTTTCAGTTGAATTGAATTACAATTTAGTTCCCCTATGAATCTTCTCACTTCTCATGTGAGGAAGCATAAGGACACATGTGAGGGGAAACTCAGGCTAATACGACTTCAAGTTTCTCATTTCTTTTAGGTTCTTGCATCCAACACAAACACTGCCAGGTTACATGGAATCCCTCAGAGCTCTTCCCAGAGGACTCTGGCCACACATGGCACCAGAATTGCAAATTTTCAATTCTCTTCTTTCTTATTCTTACTAATTCTTTTTAATGACACACATACCAAAAAGAAAAAAACAAACAAAGAAACAAACAAACAAAAAACCAAAGCATATCCAAAACACAACAACAACAAAAAAGAAAAGACAAAACATTGTGCACCAGTCAACTTTGATACAATGAAAAATTTCTTCTGGAGACCAAAAGATGATTTCCAGGAACCCAGTTCACACTCTACTTCCATGACACATTCAGGAATATAAGACAGCAAGCGCCACAATGTGTGCTGGGTATTTCACCTACTGCCAGTGAAGGGAACAGGAGCTATTCTGGACAAGTTGCTGCTCCTGCTTAAGACTGTGTTTCCCTCAGGTTCCACTTGATTTCCTCTCTGCCCTAAATATTGCTCCTTGTCCCATTTTAAGAGCACAGTTATCATTTCATCATTAAAGTAGTACATTTTCTAAAAGAGCACCTCCATTAAGGTCTGCGAGAAAACTTTCTGTATTTTCTTTATGTATAATAAATGCTGAATGTGCTGCAGTTAGCTAGACGTACTTTGGGTAAGCATCTGCACTTTAAAAAAAGCATATAAAATTTTTTTAAAGCACAGTAATAAAATTAACTTTTTTTAAAGCATTTACAGCTTCAAGAACATCTACAACCCTTGTTACAGAATAAGTTTAATCAACCAGACCTTTTAATTATACTCTATTCTTTTAAATGTATTCTTTTGTCTGAATAACTTCACTTAGCATTAGTTAGCAGTAGAAGGAATTCCAGGTCACGTATCATAAACTCATCCTAACCTGGTTGCTTGGCTACGGGGGGCCTTGAAGAAGAGAAGGAGGAAACTTTGTCAGCAGAAGCTGCAAACCACCCAGATAAGGACAACAAACAGCCCATCAGGAGTTCAGAGGCAGAGAACCAAAGAGAAACAACTGAGCCTCTAGACCATGAATTACCATTGGACCAAGAGGCGTGTGGACAGCGCGTGAAGAGACTGAGCATTGAGCTGAAAGGCGCGTGAAGGGCACAAGGAGAGGGAGTGCATAGATTGTAAGGGTTTAAAAACCCAGGGTTTCTTTTTTCGGGGTCCCTCCCCAGAGGCACTCAGCTGGAGCTGTCGTTCTGCTGTACCATCCAAATAAATTAATTGTTGTTCTAAGATCAGACGTCTGAGACTCTGCTACGGGAAACCTAAGGCAAAGAGATTCCTTTAACACCCTGAAGTAAAGAGTGGAGTGAATTACATGGCTAGAGTCTGCTCCCTGGTTTATGTTGGGTGATACTAGCCAGTCTGCAGTAGAGAAAAGAGAAACATTACTCACATGCTGTCAACATCCCATCTTTGCTCCATTTGTCTTTGTGGGGGGTCAAGCATCAGAGAGAAGTCACAGCATAGCACCAGGATTACATGAGGTGTCCTCTCAGCAGCAGGAGAATTGGTGGCTTCATGTCTTAGGGAAATGGTCTTCCTTATCCTCAGCAAATTCACACCTGTGCCTACGTATACTAGAAAGCCCAAATCTCCACAGGAGATGTACACTGTTTTTCAGTTTACTGCTCAGCAAATGCTCATTCAATGAGGACTGAGCAATTCAAACCAATTTTCACCTACATCTTTCCTTTGCTTCCTTTCCTCTGCTCTCCCACTCTGGCTCCCAGTTTCTGTGAGAACAAGATTTAGTCAGGTGACAAAGCATGATCAAAAATGTTTAAAGGTCTAAGGTTTTCCTTTTCAAAAGATTATAGGTAACTTCGCTTTTGCTGTTGAGTTTATTTCTACATTTTCAAAACATGTATGGAAGGTTATTAAAACAACTGTCAATATGACCAATGAGTTGTCAGAAGAAAGCAGGACAACAGACAATACTTTCAATACATTTCTTTTAATTTCTAATAAGACGTTCCATGGAAACAAGACCTAACGTGAATGTGTTGCCTGTGTATTTTTTTTCTGACCATTTGTTTTCTCTTAATAGCTCTTGAATGGTTTGGCAGATTTTAAACAAATCTCATGGAAAGGGGGAGGTGCTTTCCATGAAAATAGATGGCCAGGCAGAAAATGCAGACCATGCATTTTTTCAAACTTTGAGAAAAGATGTAGAGTCAGCTCGTAAATTATTAAACACAACCAAATCCACATGGGAGAGACATCTTAAATATGCCTGCTATAGGAAAAGTTGCTGTCATTTTTAGAAACCAAAACAAGTCAAACGTGAGGCACACATTTCTAGCAAAACAGGCCCTACCTTGTGATCATTGAGCTATCGTGACCAAGAAACTGCAATATTTTTGAAAGAAAGTAAAAATATCTACTGTTTTTTTGTGAAAACATGCTTTTTGAAAATAAGCTTTCCCTTGCTGAACAAATCAAGCACTATTAATTGCTGTCACTCTAAAAATTATGTTGATCTCTGTAAGAATCTAAATTTATTTTGCTTCTTTAATCATTGGTTTATGCTCAACCTAATGTTTGCTGGATTGATTCACTGGCATGTAAATCATCTAGGACAAGGACACAATTTAAATTTTAGAAAGTGCTATTCTACTCTGAGTTACAAAAAAATTACTAAGACCTCAGTGATATGTCAATTCAGGAAAAGGTAGTAACTAAAAGGCTTTAACCTTTATTTTCTTCCAGAAAAAACATTTTATTTTCTTTTATCTAACTATACTGTTCTCAACAGACCTTATCTTAGCTTTTTTTATGCCAAGTGTTTGCCCCTGTATCTCTGTTCCCTACAAAAGTGAAGATACCTTAGAAAAAGCCTTCAATACCTGGATTTATTTTTCCTCAATATAATGTCAGCAGAGCAGAGGCTTTACCTGGAAGGAAAACATTACAGCATATGACAGTATATCTGATAGTACATCTCCTATTAGTCTACTACATAAAAAACAGGTGCTTTTAAGTTTATTGCATTCTTCTGCAATGTAACTTGGGCAGAGCTCTAAGTCTTTCACTAGTGACAGTCAAAAGTAAACAATCTGTTGTAAGTGATGTAATTTTCAAAGCCTCTTTACTTTCTCTTTGCAAATGCCATAACAAAGCTTCGTGTCAGCTTTTGTAGCTGACACCTCACAAAATCCCTGTTGGCAAAAATAATCTGCTGTTTTTAAAAAAATGTATTTATTATCTATAAATACCAAAGAAACCCTGGGTTCCAGTGAACTTATGGTCAGGTCACCCACCGATTAATGGCCTTTTAGACTAGAAGGGACTATTAAGATCATTTGTTTTGACCTGATACACATGGCAGATCGGTGGCAGATCAGCAAGTAAATGCTGCATCATCAGCGACTTGCTCTTGAATCTGAATATATCACAGTACAGAAGAATTCAACTTCTATCAGTTACATTTTAGGAGCTTAATGGGAACATGCGCTGGGAAGAGAGCTTGGCAGAGAGTCTTTACACATGGACCCTTGCTAATAAAAGCAACACAACAGACTCAATTCAGTAAACCACATTTGAAGGGAAAAAATAAATACACCTACAGGGCTAGGCTTTCTGCTTCCCTTGGGCTATCCATCCTCAATCCAAGCTGGAAATCCCTTTGCTTCAGGTGCAGGTGTACGCTGGTCATCCTTGTAGGATGGCTGTGACTACTTGAAGAACACTTTATTAATAGTTAGCAATGTTCTTTTAACATCCAGTCCCAAGATTTTTTCAGGGCCAGCCTATATCTATTTGTTCTTGTGCCAACATTGTTCTTTAACTTAAACAGATCTGTTCCCTTGTGGTGTTTATCCCTGGGGAGAGCAATCTTATCCCCTCTCAGCCTTCCTTTTGTGAAGCTAAACAAGTCACACCCTTCCACCTCCTCTCATTAGTCAGGTTCTCCATTCCTCCCGTCACCCTAGTAGCCTTCTCTGCAAATGAACTGGTTTCAGTTCATTTTTTTTGCATGCCTGTGACTGGAGTTTTGACTATCCCAGATGACCGCACACCAAGGGCTAGCACCATCGACCTGCTCCTTGGCTCTCCTTCTTGAATTCTCCTGGTGGGGAACTTTTCAAAGTCACATTCACCTTTTTTCATGGCGCCACCCCGTTAGCAACTTACACCCATGCCGTGATCATCAATAATGCCTTCTATTTCTCCTCCTTAACTACTTCCAACTAAGAAGATGCAAACTTAGAGCAAATCTTTTTGTTATCAGCCCCCAAAGCATTGATGAAACTCCATTTTGATGATGATCTGGACCAAATTTCTTTTGGACAGGTCAAACAGTAGCAAGAGCCATGCATGCATGGGTAAGAACAGTTAAAGATGAAAGCATGGAATGAAATTGCTAAATCTTCTCATTTAACCACAACAGGATTAAGAATATTGCTTGCTCATACAATAATAAGCATTTAGAAAGAAGGAAGAAAAAAAAAAAACCACAAAAACCAAAACCCAAAAAAAACCCCAAACTTAGCAGCATCCAAGTTCAAAGAAATATAAACAAATATCATAAATCAAGCCACAGGGGCTAGATCCTTTTTTTCTGGTAAAATGTTTTAAGTTTGGTAGGGTTTTTGTTAAATACCAAAATACTGAATACAGTGAACTTATTCAAAATTCTGCATGCTTCCATACCTTAGAAATAAGGAAAATATGATGAGAAATACAATTTTTACTTCTCAAAATTTGAACGTATGAATAGCAAGCACCAGCCTGTGTAGAGAAGGCTGTTTGGGATTAAAGTTGTGAAAAATTACTTCACAACTTGCTGACTATTTGTATTGCCCACCTCTTAAGTGAACATCCTTGGCAGCAGAAGGTGCGCTCACCCCATCCTTGCAAACCATAGTAACTAAAACACCGCAATGAAATGGGAATCCAAGTGCCTGGTTTCTGTTGTCAATGTCCCAATGACCAGAGATGCTCTTATCCTTCCTGGTTTTTGTCTCTCTCACTTTTCTTTCTGCAGTTTCCATAATGTGGACCATGACAGGAGTTGTGAAGGCAGCCAGTCAGCACCCTGGTTGTCAGGACCAGCTCTTTCAGGAGGTGAAGGACATGCTTTAAAAATCTCTCAGACAGAATAGAACGCCAGACCCCTGAGTCAATGTCTGAATACCCTAGCCACCCAGCAAAAGGAAACATGATCATCTTTCACTGGTTTTGTGAATACACATCCTCCTTTCTGTTGCTTTTCTGATAAAACCTGGAAAGCATTCCTTTTGAACAAAGTGTTTTGCTAAGAAGTGGAGGAAGAAAGTAAGGAGCGAGCTTATTTCAGTACAGCAAACAACCAAACATATTTTGATTCAATAGAAAACATTTTTTTATTATTATTTTCTGGTTCAGGAGTCAAAACAGAGAACTTATTTTTTGCTTCCTTTTCCATATCTTAGTCACCACCACTTCTTGCAGCTGCATATTTTGACACTTTGACAGAAACTTCCAGGTCTGCCCAATGGCTGCGGAATGACTCTCTCACTTGGAAGCGCTGTCTGAGGCATGGGGACACATAACTGCTTTTTAAAGGGGAACTCCGAGCTTGAGTCTGAGCTAAGTTTTCCCTTACTTTTTAGATCCTTTTGTGTGTAACAGGGAAAGAATCATTCTGCAGTGCCTTGTTTCTTATATCAAAATGCTCATTGCTCGCACGGGGGAACACTGGTCTTTTGACCTGATTCTGTATGGAATTTTATTATTATGCCATTACCCATTATGGAGTTACACCTCAGGTGCTGCCTTCAGCTCTTTCAAAAACTGCAGCTGATCAGTCAGAATTTGCCCAACAACAGCAATTTCAAAACAAGACGACTGTGTTTCCTTGTGCATTCATGCAAATTTAAAGGCAAAATACATACCACATAAGGATGACTGCTTTTGACAGTATATACTAGATGAAGATTACACTTCAGTCTACCAGATCAAATCCTGGATCTTTTCTTCACATCACTGAAGAAACATCCTGCACTTACATCGAAGACACCTTTGTGTTCACCTGGGCTTTTTGTTCCGAGCCTTTTTGTTCAGAACTGTCACATCAATGTGTCTGGCTTCTTTAATATGCAACCTTTCAGTCCCTTTGGTTGCATTCTGGGATACCTTCAACTCAAAACATATCTTCTAGCATCAGACATCCCCTAAAGAAACACCCTCCTAACTTCCTCAAAGAGGGCAACGGTGCTCTTTTTTTTTTTTTTTTTTTTTTGAAATGTTCATTATGAACATTTTCTCAAGCAGCAAAAAATGTGTTTTCAATATTAGACAGTTTAGTTCCTGTTATTTTCTGTACAGTTCTGCAAGGTCTTGGAGGTTATCTGTCCTTTGTCTTAACTTAGAGAATGTGCTTTTGTAAGCAAGTAGCTTTGGCTAGAACTGTAAAGCCGAAGTCAGTTTAGCCTTTTTTTAAGAACATGGGGTATATATGAATTTTAAATTCTTATCCATTGCATATTAAATCTGAATTGTCAAAAGCGCAATGCCAGCCTGCCACAGTAGTGACTAGATTTCCATTAACAGAAAGTTTAAATTCCATACAGAATGTTTCACAAGATTAATTTTTTCAGATCAAATCATTCCTTTGATTTATGTAAGAAGAGTTTAAGCATGAAGGAGAGTTTTCAATTACAGCATTCAGGATTGATTTTGTAGTTATTTTTTAATGATAATTTGGTTTATTTAGGATTTCTATTTTCTGAAACATTTTTGTAATTGTGATTGTTATTTTCGTTTTCACAATTACAGGGTGGTGCATGAATTCACTTTGACTTGACAGCATGCAACTACATGATGCAGTACATACAATCATGTACGTGATTGTGTCAAAACCAGAAAAAGAGCTGCTGGGTTAAGAGTTAGAGAAACATACCTTTTTAGGCCATTTTCATGGTCCCATCCACAGGATTAAAAAGAGGCATACGCTGCTCAAGATACAACCAAAAAAAGTTCAATATGGGTTTTGTAGCAATATTTAAAGGCTAATTCTGTCTGGTGCGGATACTGTCTTGAACAGACATAGATGTCAGTGATGTGTGTCAGGTTTTTTTTGGACTTTTTTTCCCTTGCATTGCTGCTTCTTGATGAGAGAAATGAAGTAACAACTGATGCATCAGTGTTTTGGCTCCTGAATGCACTGAAATTCCAGTTTGCCAAGAAGAGCAAATAATCTCACTTTGGGTTTTAAAGCAACATCATCCACCTGTAAAACAGGTCTACATACATTTTTAGGAAACTTCACATTTGTCATGCTAAAAGTTCTCATTTTGCGCTGCCTATGAAGTTTTTTTGTTGTGTTCCAAAACCTCAGCAGAAGCTTCTCGGGATCACTCAGTCACGACACTGCTTTTCCAGAGACGCTATTGGCAGCGTGTTGTTCTTCATCTGTTACAAATGCACATCTGGTAAACTGTTCTCTTAGGACCTATTCTCCCTACCATACTTTTTTTTTTTTATTTGATCCAAGAAGTAGTACCAGCCTACAGACAGTTGTTGGCATGGTAGGTGATCAGCTGTACTCTGCCAACATCATCTCTGTACAGTTGTGCTCTTCTTGTGGCACGACGGAGCCCAGCGACTGCCCTTGTTAACAGAAGAGACTATGGCGAACCTCTCACGGGAGGCAGCAGCAAAGCATCTATTGTCTCTGCTGTTCCCAAGAAGAAAGCATAACCGTGGTCAGCATCCACACACATTACATGGCCAAGTTCATGGCTCCAGGGTGTTTGCAATGATATTTTTGCTGCCTTCGAAAAGACTTGCTAAAGTCTGTTGAGCCATGCTGCTGGAATGAGCTGATGAAATCATGAGAAGCAACAGTAAGGGTTATATTCTGATTGCTAGCAGACACAGTCCTTGCCTCCTTTTCACCTGAAGTAACCTTCTGGGGCATATTTGTGCTGCGATTGTTTTTAATTTGTTTTTTCATGCCTAATGTCCCCACCCTTTTGGGATCACAGCCAAAACATCTGCACAGCCGGCAAATGGCCATTGTGCCGTTCAATGGTGTTGGATTCAAAAGCTGACAGAATTTAACAATTACAAGTGGAGATGGTCTCTACCAAGAAATATGTCACTTGATCTCCTAGTTGGGAACTCCTCTGGCTAGGTGCCGCGAAACAAAAAACCTTCTCGCCAGAACTGAAAGCAGAGCGCTGTTCCAGAATTAATTGGTAACCTCTGGGAAATGGCTGGCAACTGTTGAGACTTTGGAAAAGTTATCTCAGGTGATCCTAGACTGATTAGAGATGCTCCTCTTCTTCCACATCATTAACGTTTTCAAAGTGACGGGCTGTGCCTCAAGGTCAGAGCTCGGCTTAGGCTAACTCATATTCACTGATTCTTGGGATTCGTGTTGCAAAACTTCCAGCTTAGCTGTTCCATTCAGCGAGCTTCCAGAAGTAGAGGACTTCTTTCCGTTTCTCCTTCTGAAGTACTGCTCAGAGGAATGCTGCCTGTGAACAGCCTGTACTGCTGTTCCTAGAACCATAAAGACAGCTTGTGGCTTTGGGAGCTGTGAGGTTGCCAGATCAAGCAGCAATATTGCATTATCAGAGAGAGTTCTCCTTCTTTCCTGAGACTAGGAAAATTAATAACGCCCAATCCTCTTTTTCATCGTTCAATAAGTATACTTATCAGCCTGCTCTTCTAGAGAATCCTCGTCAGTGGCTGCTGCTTCTGTTCCTCTGGGCAATCCCTTCCCTGCACGACGGCAAACAGGCACAGTTTCAAATGGACAAACTTGCAGCTACAATAAGGGGCAGACATCAAGTGTTATCTCAGTTTGCTACAGTGAACCACGTGTATCATCAGTATGAACTCACACCGTCAACAGACACATGCAATAACATGTAACAGAAGTAGAACTTCCTGAAATCAAACCAGAATGAAATAGTAAAGCCACAACGGTACCAAACAGGCAGCACATCCTTCAGTTAGCTCAAGCATGCTACTGGAACTTTTTCTGAATCCAATACACATTATGTGGCTTCTTTTTACCAGTATTTTCTGTGGAAAAATGCCATTCATGAAAAATCTGCACCAACTTTAGTGAAAACTTCTTGCAAAGTGCAGAATAGTTTCATAAAAACCCAGAGATCTGATCTTCAGAGTATTCTCTGCCTGCCTGAAAAATCTATCCTCTATTCAGGGGTGATACAATGGTGTTAGCATTTAGGAACAAACCCAGGAGCTAAAATCCTGCTAAAGACACATAAGTGAACAGTCACTTGATTGTACTTGTGCAGGAAAGAATCTATATAGCAACTATTGGCATATAGTCACCACAGCTAAATTAAACGCTAGTAATGAATCCATTAAGTAAACTCAAATGAATAACAGACTTTCAGGTGCCAGGGGCAACATTTTTTTTAAATCTTCCATCTTCCAACTACAAATATAATATCTTCTTGGAGTCATCCTGAGGAAATAATTCATTTCATACTCTGCAGCTGTAAACATCCTGGTATGACAGACAAAATATTTAAATTATTTTTGATTTATCACCTTATATTATTCCATGGCTAGGATGCCTTTAGCATGAGTTGCTCTGAGGTGAGAGAGCACCAGGCTTAAGCTAAAATTACTTCATAATGGATTAAGAATTAATCATTTATTAACCATTTAGTGTGACCATGAACTCATTAACCCATTGTCTCTACCTATGCATACGTATGAAACACATACACAGGTACATATATGTTCTGTCACTTCAGCATAATTCTTGGATCTCAGGATCGTTAAGACTATCAACAAGATACAACAAGTCTTTGTGTCACAGAGAAACTCATTTACTTACAAGAAATCTCCACTTGTTGCGTTAGGGCAGACTCGGGTCTCAGGTTTATGTTCATGCTTACGTTTTCACTGCTACTCCAGAAAATCCAGGTTTCTTGAATGCCCGATGTTGTATCTGTCAATGGATATCTAAGATTCTTTAAAGCATCTTAAATGATGTGGATGTGTATGTTTAAGCAGCAGAATCCTTCCCATCGTCATCTCTAAACTGAAGTAAAGGGTATATTACAGAGTAGGGTGGGGGTGAAAGATTTAGTTCGGTACTTGACCTTTGAGCAATAGCTATTTTGATGCTTTCTGTCAAGAATTCTTAAGGCACAGAAGACAGCCAGAATAGTCACTGTTCAAAAGCCAGGATATTGGCTTTCTTTATGAATACATGTAGACCAAACCCATTACATACTTTCTGTTGCCTCTGAACTAAAGGCAAAAAATAATCATAAGGGGTAAATCTGCACTCTTGTTGACTCTTGTTTATTCGCCAGTGACTGTACTAAAGAAAATCTATAAACATACAAATTAAGTTCTTACAATCTGAATATGAAGTTGACATTTTCTGACATATTTGGATAGCCTAGTTTCTTAAACATCCGGGCATAAGACATGAATCTATTTTTCTTTGGAAATTTGGAAGAAACAGACCTTTAGTTGCAACTTCCCTCTCACAGGATACTCCATCTGTATTTCACCTTTATGATTTACTAAATTGTGGTTAGCACACACCATGTGTTTATTTCCTGTTCTCATTTTCTGTCTCTTTCTCTCTGGTTCTGGTTTTATTATTCCACATTAATTCTGACTCCATGTGCCTTTCATAATTACAGCACTGAAATTTCAGTTGGATTCTGTGACCAAAAAATGCTGTCTGATTCCAGAAAAACAGACAGAGAGAACGGTTGTCTCAAAGTAGGCTGATACTCAGCTGTATTTACTTACCTCATTTCCCCCTCCCCCCCCCAAAAAAAAATAAATTTAAACACTAGTCACAGCTAGTTAACATCATGATAACTGACATCTGCTGATAGAACTTTTAGGTTAAATGAAAACCAATCCCAAATAAGAATTCAATAGTCTCACAGATCTCTCTACTTTACTTCTGCATCTATCCCTCTCATTTCATTCTGTGATCTTCCTGAAGACTATTTTAGCAATATCTAGATGCAATAATTAATCCACAGTTATGACAAGATGGATTTTTCAATTGGAGTTGATAATTTCAGTATTTGCTTCATGCCCCACAGGTTGAGAAAGCAGCCTTTGCGAGGAATTATTTAGTTCACAGTTTAAATGAATCGTGTTGGTGTATGTTTTAACTTAAAAGCTTAAAACCAAATGAACAACAAAAATACCTCACATAAGCCTTAAGGCTGATTCTGCAGCTACATAAGATGATCATTTCATTTAAAATGCACAAGCATACTTGAGGAAGCACTACTCAAAGTGCCCCAGTTTCAAAGGGCAGTCCCCCGACCAAGGCAGTATCCCCGGACAGCCTCACAGCCTTCTGGTTAAGACACTTTCTACGGAGTTGAGGATTCCCATTCATTCATTTTGTGGAAAGTCTTGAACCCCTTAGCCCTATATTCTATGGGGCTGCTCTAATCATTCAGGCATTCTGCAAAACAGGACAGCTCATCTCTCCGGTCTACCCTGTAAATTTAAAGAAAGTGGCCAAAACAACCACATTTTGTCTGAAGTTAAATGTGAAGCAGGACAGCTAAATGCTTGGGCAGAGAAATGTCAATTGTCAGACTACCAATGAGATCTCAGTTTCAAACAGCTACCAGTCTTAATCCTAACAAGATCACAGTCTCTGAAAAGAGTGGAATCTTCTGCATCAGAGGAGTTTTACTGCCAAAAATATAGTCCCTAACACTGTTCAGAAAATTTTCAGAATCACAGTCTTGGATTTAAATGCTTGAACCATCTACAGATCCACTTTTGGCACTTTAATGTTTTTGTGGATCTTGGCCTGAAACTCCCGGAGCCTTGATGTAAACTAGAATAATTCTAGTACCGCGAGAAACTGTAGAGGTCTACGATGGGAGAGTTACTACTACCTTTGACCCCCACGCTATCTGCAGTCAGGGATGCCAAGAGTTAGTGATGCTAGTCGTACTGTATCAGCTACCACGAGGACTGCCTCCTCACTAACAATAATGGCTGAAAGGTGAAGGGCAAAAGGCTAGTATAGAGACATCTCTGATTGTTTAGGCTGATTATTTGTTCTCAGAGAAATAGAAGGAAGCTATGCAATGAATTTGTGCAATAAATTAAAAGTGTTAAGCAAAGTGTTCTCCCAGTTACTGGTATTTTCTCCAGCTTTGCTGATTTCTCCATCTCTCTCTCTCTCTTGAGTTGCTACTGTGTTAGCTCTGCCTGATTAGTCATATATCTAAGTGAATAAGCATGAAATAATTCATGTGTGTTTTAGCTTCACTGGATTACATTTAGTCCTGCAATGTTTGATTTGTCTTGATTCCTAGATTCCTAGTGTATGATTTTGAATTTGCACATAGTAACTCTCTAAATTGTTGGACATCTTTGCTGGCTGTTGAGACATCCTGCCTTGAACTTTCTCTGCTCCAGATGCCAGATGTGGTTAGTAACTTTGAGCTACAGCCCAGAAACTAAAAAAAGGCCAAAACAGATATGGAAAAAAGAACCTACAGTGGTGCCAAGATCCACCCTCACTTTTCATGTGTAGAAGGTACTCTGAAAACTTTGAGTAAACAAATGCTCCATCCACAGACCCAACGCTGTGAAAAAACGACCTCGGAAGAACGGCCAAAAGGAAGCCCGAAGGCTCCAGCCTCGCAGTGCAATTTGCGCTTACTAGCCACCTCTGATTCGACATGGAGAGAGCTGACCTTTGTGCCTTATACCTGGGAAGCCCCTAAATAACCCATTTCAAGCCAACATATTTCTACCCTACAGAAGACAGACATCAATTACATAAATAACAATATCCAAGTTTACTTGTGAATGCAAAAACTCCAAACTAAAATAAGTAAACATATTCAGGAATAGACTACCCAATGATAATAAGAGGCATTGTGCTATTCTCTTTCTTCTTTACGAAGAATACTCATTCTTTTACATAATTCAGGTAGGTCAATAGGCATTATGGAGGTAGAGGATATTTTTAGCATCTTTTTAATGTCCTGTAACTCTATAATTTGTGAAAATAACACATTTATGAAAGTCTGTTCCAACCAGTGCTATTCTCTTCCTTCATTCCCTACAAAATATTGGTAGTCTGTTGTTTTAAACCACATTATAAACTCTGTGGTTGAATTGTCTTTAGTGTGTGGGATCATGATCATCCCAGATTCTCAGTCCTTAGAAGCATAAAAGCCACTAGATACCTCCAGCTTGTCTGAAATTAATTTAGAATCACACAGAAACTGGATTTATAGGCTTGACCTTAATCTCTCGAAATCCAGGAGGAGAAAGAACAAACACTCTTACTATAAAAGTGCTAAAAATATCACATATCAAAATTCTTTCTTCTCATTTAAACAAGAATATTTTTTTAAGGTGCAGAATCAGATAAATTCATTAAAAGGCACTTTGAGATACATATATATGCTTTTCTTGGCACTGAACTCTATCAGCCCCACCTAATGTCACCTAGGCCAGGAAGGAAAACATAAACTCACTCTGTAAATACTGTTACCCTTTTGCCAGGTTGTACCAGTTTGGGGAGTTTGTAATGGGCTAATTTATCTTTCAAATAGAAATTAGTGACATGGAGAACCGGATTATTTCCTAGGTATAGAGAGGTATGCAGGCTATGTATATATGTACATACACACCAATTTATTTTGATTATTGAATGCATATTGATATAGGGATAAGGACAGAATGGAATATACCTAAATTAGGAAAAAAAAAATCAAACATTGTTCAAAAATAATCTGTTTTCTCTTACAAAATGTTCTGAAAAATGTGTGGAATAGATTAACTTAGTAGACACTATAGTACTGCCATAGTACTGAAAACATGACTGTACTCGTTCTGAACAAAGATCCACATATTCTAAAATCCTGTCTTTGACGGTAACCAGAACAGAACATATATAGAGAGAGTAATTCTTCCACATTTTGCTATTTCATTTTCAGCAATGGTAATCTGGTGTCTAATGAACCTAAATTTGGTTCATCGTTTTTTCAGCCCATGTAAAATTACCATGACATCCTATGGCGATGCGTTCCACAGTCTAACTGCATTGTGCATATTGGAATGATTCCACTGCCATTAACATGTGCCTTTTAGCCAAATATTCCTTTCTGGTTAGACACTGCTGCTAACCAGAGGGGTGCTGGAGCCAAATGAACAGACACCCAAAGCAGCGGGCTCAGTCCTATGCGATGCAGAGCATTCTTCCTCACGAGCTCTAAGCAGCTGAGCAGAAAAGTTTCCCCTTTAGATCACTCACCTCATTCTCTACATGAACGGTATAGAAAGTTTACATATAGAATGCCTCACTTAAGTGATCCGAATCAACCAGCTGGGACTAGGTGCCTCATATCTTGGCATTGCTTCGCTTACTTGGAGGTGGTTGAACAACCATTCTGTATTTTGGTCATTAACTGTAGATTTATATATGTGATATATATATATACACACATACACGCATAACAATGCCAACTGGCATTAGGAGCCTGAGAAAAAATTCTGTTGATGTGGACATCTTTAATTTCAGTACTGGATTACGAATATCTTCAGATCACCAGAACACTTTAATTAAACTTTGTTGAAGACTTCTGCTGCAATACTGTAAATTGCCTTATAGATTTTGCTGTCTCAGCTGCTTAGAAAAGGATTACGTAGTTCTTTACACCTAGGCTGCGACTCGCAAGCTAACACAAAATTTTCCTCCAAAACTGGGAGGATGATGATTTTATCATATCCTGGTATATCTAATAAATGTTTGCACAGCACACACTTCAGTATCTTGTGAGAGCTTCATGATTTAAAGCAGAAGAAAAGGCAATAATTGGAAGACATTAAAAATTATAGGCGGACTGAATAAATGGTTTCACTCATGGGAATACAGTCCAGGAGCATTATCTTTAGTTGTTCTCCAGGCAGACAATCACACAAACAATGAGATTTCATTGTTGCCCTCTATCCCAAGAACGCTAGAAGCACTTAAGCCCTAAAGCAGCTTAAATTTAGGTGGGTAAACGATGCCTCTCAACAGATAGGGATGTGGATTTGAACCTTCCCCTCTCCCTGATAAGAGAAAGAAAAAAAACACAGAGTAGGCAAATATTTTGCTATGGAATTATTTTGAAAAATAGGAGTTGCACAACAACATAATCTAGGGAGAGAGGCGTTGCCACAGTATTATGTACAAAGCCCAAAACAGTATCTGTGGCCACTGCTCACATCGCAGCATATAGGACCGGTCAGGAGACTGGAAGATTTTATGCATGTGCTAGACCAAGATTGGCACGCAGCTTATACTTTGTACATTAACACTGTCAGTGAGACAGTTTTCTTGGCAAAAACAAAACCACCCAAAGGGTGCAGTGGCTGAGCACTCGTTTGAAAACTACTGCAGTCCTTTTGCAGATGTAGCTCTGCACGACACGGCCAAAGCACACGAAACATGCAGCTGAGGGAGGAATACAACATGTATCTGCGTTTAAATCTACAAAAGGTCACAAGAATTAGGAATTCTTTTTAATTGTCTTGTCCTATGCTGCATTAACTGTTTGAGCATACCAGGTAACATTTAATCCATATAAACATGACTAGCGATGTCCTTACCTGTTCACGTACGTTCACCTTCTCCAAGGCAACCACTGCTTCATAATCTCAATGTTGATATGTTCCCTACTTAATCCCACCATCAAAACAAATGTTGTTAGGTTTAAATGGAATATCCCTGTGTTAAACTAATTTCCACCCAAATGTCTTTATGTACATTAGCTCCATCTTCGCCTTATCTATGTCTTTATTTGTTAATTTTGAAAATTTTAATCCTCAGCCTTCTAACACACTCCTACATATGCAGCTTTAGCACTAAACGCTATCTTCAAAATGTTAACTTAAAGGAAAGGTTTAGAAAATTAAATACTATTATGTCATGCATTTTATCCCCAAAAGAGAGTTTCCTGATTTATTTGTTCAGACTCATCCAGATTTCTCAATGCTGCAGTGAAATATTAACCAAAACAAAGCAGAACTGGGAAGTAAAAAATAATTATCAATGCTGTATTAGAAAATTAAACATTTTTATCACATTTAATAAATGTGAAAATTGAGTTAGCTGTCATAAAATACACACTGGTATCACGGAGAAAATATCCCTTGTAAGATGTTATTTATAGTCACTGCAGAGCCTTTGCGCCCAGCTGCTTAAGCGTGGAAGGCCATAGCTAGTATTGGGGCTCAGAAGGAGGAATGAGCAGGAAAGTGGAGCCTCTACTTTGCAGAAAAAGGTAATGACTCATTAATTGTTCCAAAACAATGGCAGAGTGGGGACTATCGAAACTTCCAAGGCTTCCCTTCCCTTCCCTTCTTGTGGGAACTCCATGGCAGACCAGAGCTAATTCAAATTCCTGATGACCATTCAATGGACTTAACCCAACAACTCTTACCAGTCTCGGTTCTTACTTAACTTGTCTTCACCTGCAGTGTTTTCCAGTTTGAAGAAAACATCTGATATGAAAATTTCTTACTTTTGACATGGTAGAATTAAGAATTTTAGGCGGACTAATTCTAAGGAGAAATGTGAGACAACTTCTCAGACTGTGCTACCAACCCCGTTTATAGTTACCCACACAATAATTTCTAAGCGAATGGTTTATGTTCTCTTTCATTAAGATCTGTAACTGCGAAAGTTAAAAATAATTTTTTAAAAACACTATATTTGAAGAAAATAATTTGTGCACTGCAGTAATTTCAGTGCATCAACAAAATCAAATATTCTCTGGAAATCTTTTTTTATTGCCTCCAGTTCATAGACATACGTGAACTTGATCTTTTCATACCATTCTTTTGATGAATATGCATATATGAGATGAAATAAGGTTAAACTGTTTTTGCTGCCAACTGCTGTCTGATTTATCTCAAGGTGGAATTAATCCAATAATTGTTGAGGGTTTTTTTAATTCTGTACTGTAACTACTAATTGGAAAATATAAAACCATTAAAAACAGCGTACCAGTTGCTTTTCTGTCAGAAACTGTCTGACTCTACTTCCGTGGAGGCACGTAGTATGCCTCAGAGACGTACCTGGACAACACACGCATGGCAAATCAAAGCAGCTTCCTAAGTGAGGAAGCCTCACATGGAGTTTTCCTGTAATCCAGCACACCTCGGTATTAGTGGGGGTTCTTCTCCATCGCAGTTACTTACTTTTCTGGTTTGAAGTAGGTGCATTGCTTTGTTGAACGCCTTTTAGTTGCTGTGATGCATGTTCAAAAGTTCTTTCCAGTAAAAGCCATTTTCTGAAAAAGATGGAAAGAGATCTGCTTTCCCTCTTTGTTTCTGCAAAGTGATCCCAGGTTGCTCTGCAAATGTAAATGCATAGTGTTATGTTAATGCACTGCAGGGAGAAATCAGTTGTGCTTGTTTATACCATATTTATGGCCCTAACTCTTTGGCAGACTGGAAACATTTATAGCCTAACCATACCTATATTCTTATTAAATGTTAAAAAATAACCGAAAAGTATTTACGTGTATTCTAATCTACTGGCTGGTGATTTAGCTCGGTGACATTACAAGCAGAAACTGTCCTTACAACCTTCACAGAATCAGACAGTGCCAGGTTGGCAGGGACCTCTGGGCATCGTCAAGTCCCCTGCTCCGCCCAGAGCAGGGTGACCTACAGCAGGTTGCTCAGCGCTGCCTCCATGTAAATTTTGGTGGTGTTCAAGGATGGAGACTCCACAAGCTCCCTGGGCAACATGCTCCCGTCCTCACACTCACAGGAAAATGGGGTTTTCAGGTGTTTAAGTGGGATTTCTGGAATTTCAGCATTTGCCCATTGCCCATTGCCCTGTCAGTGGGCACTGCTGGCTTCGGCTGCAGCTTCTTTACGCCCTCCTGTCAGGTATTTACACCCACTGGTGGGATCCCCTCAGCCTTCTCCTCTCCAGGCAGAACAGCCCCGGCTCTCCCAGCCTCTCCTCACGTGTAAGGTGCTCCAGTCCCTGAATCGTCTCAGTGGCTCTTCACCAAACTGGTCCAGTACCTCCCTGTCTCCCGTGCGTGGGGAAGCCCAGAACTGGACCCAGCAGGGCTGAGCGGAGGGGAAGGATCCCCCCCTCGCCCTGCTGCTGCCGCCGCTCTGCCTGAGGGAGCCCGGGAGGCTGCTGGCCACCTTTCCTGCAAGGGCACAGGGCTGGCACGCACGCAGCTTTTTGTCCGCCACGACTGACATCATTGTGAAAAAACAGCTTCATGGTCCAACTGCAATGGCACTGTATGTTAGAGCAAACCTGTTCTTATATCTTAAATAAATAGTTTGATCTACTTCAGACCACAGATTTAATGGTGCATTATGCATCTCCCTTTGCACACCACATTCTAAAATTCCAGGTCCTCATTTATTTCACAATAATTCTTTATTAGGTTTTCCATGTTGTCATTTAAAATGACATACTGGTGACCTTACTGAATACCTACGGATGTTACCGTATTTGATGTGGCTGTGGATTCTGTTTTTATATGATTTCTGAAATGTCTTGGAAGACTTGTTTATATGGCTTCACATAAAAATTTTTGCAACGCATTATAGGTTCACCGTCCCAACAAAACTATGTCAGGAGGTTTTGAGTTTCATAACATAGTCAAAGATACAATTTTTCCAGCAGCAAAAAAGGCTTTCAGATGTCTTTAATTCTGAAAACGGATAAGTTTATTTCTGCATGTTTGAATAGCAGAAATCTAAAATGGAAGGGAGATATCTAGTTATTTATATTGTCTTAGAGGAATGCACTTACTAGTAAGATTTCCAGATATCCTAGAATATAATGGCCAATTTGAATTTAGCTTAATAATTGCATCAAGGATTTCAGTTTCCTCCTAATGGTAGTATGAAGCAAGCACCATTACATAAACAGGAACTAATTTGTAGGTCTCAGCAAATTAATTCAGCATGTGCAGATGATGAGTCCACAAAGACTTGTACTAAATATTTTGGTTAGAGCTTTTAATATGGACTGAAGGATGAACGTTGCTGCTTTCATAAAAAAATAAAGGTGCTTATACCAGCATAACATGCTGCTTTCACCAAGCTGCATAGATGAGTTCTCCAACACCCTGAACGTTCCTTTGGGAGTCGAGATTCATCTAACGTCCTCAGCGAGAAAGCCCATAACACATCAATTGACTGGCAAATGCAGTTTGTTTTGTAGTTGTAAACATTTTAAATGATCAGAAATAATATCCAGTAATTGACTGTAAACTTCTAATAGTTAAAATACATCACAAACAGGCTACTGGCTTAAATTTTAAGTATCAGCTGTGGTCTTCCCTTTGACATAGAACTACTTTATTACACATTTTTATAGACTTTTAAAAATAACTTCTGTTACTTTTAGTATCTACATTTAAGGTTATGTTGACCATGCCTGAAATAAAGATTTATGCATTGGTTTTGTATTTTCCCCAACTCATATCAGCAGTTACACTTCCTTAAGAAATTAAGGACTTGAATCTGGTAGTTTTCTATAATTTTTGTTGTTGTTACTCAGTTTCTGATTCAATTTCATGTATGTCATAACACTAAGCACAACAAGTAATTTAAAAGCATGAACTTCTTAGAATCATAGAATCATTTGGGTTGGAAAGGACCTTTAAGATCACTGAGTCCAACCGTAAACCTAGCACGGCCAAGTCCATCACTAAACCATGTCCCTAAAGCCATGTCCCTTCTTATAAGCAAAAGTACCATGGTGTTGACATTTGAGATTTTCAACTAATTTCTTAATTTCTTCTCAAACAATAAGTGTCATTTCTAGTAAGTACATCACCCATCAGTTCTTTTGCTTCTTTTTTCATACCTTTTCTTTTGAGTTTTGGTTCACTTTTTCATAGTATTTCCGAACGTCACCACATCATTCTTTTGACCAGGTGGTAATCTATAGTACATTACGAGTATTCTGTAGCACTTCCAGGTTTTTGCAAACAAGACAATTGTGGAAGTTCTCCGACTTCCTTAAAACATACATATAACAATCACTCTGCAGCACAAAACACTCTGTCCCACCTCAAAAACCCTCTGTGATTTTTTTTTCCTAAAACAGAACACCCACAAACTGATGTACCTAGACAGTGATG
>NW_009610277.1:21313-25825 GCF_000690535.1 Cariama cristata
GGGGGGGGGGGGCAGGGAGAGGGGCAGAAAAGGGAGCCAAAACATTAGCTTGAAAGACAACCATCACCATCAGACCCTACAGAAATTTGGAGAGCAGAATAAGGGGGGTTCACTGGATTCATGGCTCCCTGCTAACCCATTATTTTCAAAGTTGAAATGAAGATCTTCTAGGATTTCATCTCTTTTTTTTAGGTTCTTACTTTGTAAAAGTTAAAACGTAATCAAAAATGTATTCCTTCTCTCTTCAAGTGGACATTAGTCAAAGAAAGCACATTAGTAGTATTTATCAAATAAGGTAATTAATAAGACTCCAGCATTTCAACAAATATCAAAAAGCATGAGTTTTATCTATGTGGTTATAATCCTTTAAGGAAGTAGACAACCCAGTTGCACTAGAATTACACAGTCCTAAGAAACACAGGTTACTTTACTGGGTGGCTAGTCTGATTTTAATTGCTCACACTAGGTTTTTAAGAAGCCTTTTACAGTTTGAGTGTAAGCCTACAACAATTTTTTCCTAAATGTACAGATATTTGCATGGCTCGATGAGTTGATAACCAAATGAATAGGGTAGACAGTCCTTCATGTAGTGTGTTGCCAAAGTTGCAAGAAGCATGGGAGGGGTTCACATATTTTTGTTTTGTTTTTACTGCCAGCTGCCATACTGCTGTGGTGTTTAAAACAGTGCCAAATACAGGGTTTTAAAGGTTCTCCTATAATTATATCAGATAGAGAAAGGGCAGGGCACGCTTTAACATTGAATCCTTCCTTATTCATTTAAAGCCTGGCTCGAGCCTTGAGAAGTTTAACACCTTGCAGAACTGCCTTCCTAGCAAGGCCTGTACTGCCCTGGCCCTACACACTCCCACTCATCTTCTCATTCTTCCAGTAGACTGTAACTTTTTAAAAGTCTGTTACTGGCTCTCAGGCATTGAATTAACCCCGTATTCCCTAAGTTATCCAGTGACTTTTTAAAAGTGATTGATATAATACCACTCATGCCCTCATTGAGCACTCTGTTACCTTAATTGCTTTGAGCTTGTTTTTTCTTTAAAAGCATCAAGTGTCTAAGGTGAAACACTAGCAGCTTATTGTTCCCCAGTTATTTGACCTATATGCAGGACAACGGATTGAAAAATTTACCATTGTGATGCCTAAGACACAGGCTGTGTTAAGGTTGAGCATGACAGTAGGGATTTGATCAAGGCAAGGCATGCTGTAGAGCTAGAAAGCCTCTCAGAATACGTATCCAAGACTGGATTCCTAAATCCCCTTGCCCTTAGCTTCCTAGGCAGCTATTTCCTACCCCTCTGCACTAGGTATTTTCCAATAGGTAATTTTCTTTATACCAAAACCTTTTAGTCATAGTAGATGTTTCCAAAGTGACAGGAAGCTCTCTAACTTAGCATTCCTTCTTCTCTAATGCCAGTTAAAGGCGACCTAAACCCCAGCCATCACCTCTGTTACCTCCCATTTACTGTAACATTACTCCCACGTGGTCTGACACAACTTTTCACAAAAACTGCGTACTTTCTAGGTATTCTTACAAATCAGGAAATTGCACTGTACACGTTTGTCATTCCTTTATTGAATGTCTCCAGTGACTTCTCTTTTCTACTTTATAAAGCAAAGTGATCCAATCTTCCCTTTTTGGTCTTCCTTAAGCTACTAAACCAAGCCTTTTGATTCTCATACACTGCTAAGGCATTAACCTCCATTTCTATTCTGACAATACTACTAACTTCAGTTGCTATTTCTCATCTTTTCAAAAAAAACATTATGCTTTCTCTTATCCTGCCTGCCCTTTTTGAAAAGGCAGACAAGCACAGGGCTGTTTGTTTCAGTGTCTTCCTCCGAATCTCACCATGGAAGGCTTGACATGTTTAACAACTCATATACTATAAGCTCTGGTAATAGATTTTTCACAACCATTTTCTTACACTCTGCTTTGGTGTATCCTGTGTTCTCTTCTTTTCGCCAAGTGCAGGACATTTTTGTGCATGTACTGCTGTTGTCCTGGATGAGCAAAACAGTCTAGCCACTGACTGATATGATGTTGTGCTGTAAAAATGCATTTTGGCAAATCTCTGAGTCTGTTGTTCATTCAGTTTCCTGCTCCCTAAGTTAGTTTGACATTTCTGGCAGCCAGTCTATCTGTCTTGAATTATTTTGTATACACAGCTAGGTATAATATCTGAAATAATAGCTGCATAACCTCATCTTCTCATGCAGTAATCGCTGCCTTTCTAACTTAGGGCATACGGAGAGATCATACAGAAATCGCATTGTGAAAAACACCCTTGGACATGGAAAACTGTTTTACACTTGCGAACACTCAAGTTGCTTCTTATGGAAGGTTTGGTCACACCACGTTAAGTCTGTGACCTGAAATCTGTCTTTTAATTACCCCACACAAAGCTGGACATTTGGGGCATTTCTCTAGCTTTGTTTTCCACCCATTCTGCTCAGTAGAAGTTGAGGAAACGCACTAAGCTGCATGCCAAAGCACACATGCTGGGTAACTGTGTTTGGATGCCCTCCTAAATGCATCGCCTGATAATCCATTCACAGGTGTGGCAGCGCTTAGTTAGTTTTCATAGCAAATGGAATAGCACCTTGCAGGGTATGAAGAGATGGTAACAACAACGAGGCATGGGTTGCTCTTTGGAAAACGATTTTTGAGTGAACAGGGTGACAACAGATGTCTGAGAGAGATCCTATTCCTGTCTCCTTTGCAAAAACAGATTAAAACCACCTGGAGCTTCTTCACACTTTGATGCCACTGCAGTCTATGCGGAACAGCGGAGCATAAGCCATGGGAAAGAATAAATGTAAGTAGATGGAGAGAAAAGGAAGAGGAAGCACCGCAGCCGCCAAAGGAAAGCAAAAAAGACATTGCCTTGCTAGCCAAAAGGTCTACTGGAACACAGCAAATGAGATCATGTTCTGCACACAAATAACATGCAAATGTTGATATGCATTCGGCATTGCACTGTTAGCAGGGGAGCGTGAAAGACTTAATCTGAACAGCTTCAGCATCTAAGACATTCTTTAGTATTATTGTTATTTCTTAACTTTGAACAGAAAGTGCAGATTACCTATATGGATTTACTTGTCTCTCAAAGCACCCAAATCAAACACTCACAGAGTCATTTGATAACTCTTTGTGCCTGTGATTTCAGATAACAGCTGTTTGTGGTATTTTTGAGTCTAGCTAACATATTGGATAACAACCACCTCGGGCAAGTGTTAGTGCACCTTTTGGTGAAAAAATCGTAAATGTGATATGATTTGGTTTGATGCTACCATTGAATAATGCAACATCGTTTTTAACTGTCTGACATTTTCTTAAATGAGCATATGGGCTTCTCTCACACACAGAACAAGGTACCCAAAGCATGTACTCACCCTTCTGTAAGCTGGACACTTAGGAAGATAGATCCTTTATAGTCTCCTACTGCCCGTTGTGACGGCTGTTCCGACCTTTTATGTGAAGTCGGGTACTGGTTTTTCTTAAGGATCCATTATCTGAAAAGGTGGACCACTGAAACATTAGAAAGTGGAAGTCCTCATGCTTCTATGAGAGCTTTCCTGAAAATTGAAGGCAATGTTCAAAAGCTGTCGATTTATGAATGATGGAGAAAAAACATTTCATAACTACCCCCCAAGTTTCAGTGAGAAGGCTGAGGTGCTAACTCCGGATTTCTAACAAGGTAAAAGTATAAAAAGAACTTTTTCCTATAGGCAACATTTTATCTTCTATGCGGTTGGTCATATTACAAGCTCAGGGTGGAAAAGGACTCTGTTACAACAAAGTTCTTAAGAGTACCTTCAGTGAGTTGGTAGCAAATCCAGCGCGGTTTGAAGGAGTAGAGCGCACACATCCCTTACGGCCAGGCGATCGCTGCCAGCTCCAGGAGTAAATCAGAGCCATCCTTCTGTTACCTCCTCCTGGCTCTGGAGGATTGGCACATACTGTTCTAGCTAGGAACGCAGTCTCTCGTTGCAAATATATCCTGCCAAGGTTATGGGTTATCGACACGGAGGCTTTTTTCGCCATCTTGCAAGACATGTCGTTTAGACTCTTGCATGGAATAATGGAAAGAGTCCATTCAGCCAACAAAACCGGAGTTAGAAACCCCGGGTTAGTTTATCACAGTACTTTCAAACAATTTCAACCTACGATGCCCAGGATTATATTCAGCCAAGCTGATCTTTGGGACACAGACTTATGAGATCTGTTTTACGGAAACAGTGCGTGCACTCAGATCTTAAAGCATTCCAGCGTCTCTGAAGAGTCCAGATTGTTCTTAACACTCATGCCAAGTTATCAACAATTTAGAAAACAGTTGCCAAAGGTCGTTCCAACTACAGCTGTTTGGAAACGCAGAGGGGTTTATTGATCTTTTCCTTTGCATAACACTTTAAAAAAATATGAATACGTCGTGGCAATAAAGACGATGACAGATGTTGATCATGACTTGGCCAAAGGTTGGGGTGGTGGGTGTTGGG
>NW_009610277.1:25856-27250 GCF_000690535.1 Cariama cristata
GGGGGGGTGTTTATCAGGGTTGGGGGTGAAAGACTCCGCTGTAACGCTGCTGTTTGGTCCCTGTGTGGTAATTCTGTTCTCATGATGCGCCTTTGACCTGGCACTGTACTGGTCTCTCAACAGATTGGGGAAGCTGGCTCAGCTGGTTGGGAAAGAGCTTGTTTCATTACGCATGGCAGTTTAGGTGGCACAAATTTCACAGCTCCAAAGCAATCTGGAGCCCTCCCAAAAATACAGGTATCATATTCAAACAGATCACTAATCCCAGAGGCCAGCTCTGACTGCTTTTATGAAGTGCTGTGAATCATGATCTTCAGGAAAACTAAATGGCTGCTATCCAATTTAGCAGCTGGATTATATTAGTTCACATTTTTAAGGACAAAGGTTATAACAACAAGATCCTGTGTTACTCAATTTACTCAATTAGGTAACAGGGTTACCTTAATGGTTCTGTAACAGTTTGCAGGTGTTAGGAGTGATATAATTTGGGGGTTTTAGCCAATACAAAAGAAGAGAATTCTATAGATGAAGGCAGCCTGGTAGAACACAGGCAGCTGGGATAGGAGAGGGGACAAAAGAGGCGTGCTGTTGCTGAGAAGCAAGGAAAAATGACAACAGAGATTAATGATAGAGATGAAGCCTGAGTCAGAGTACTCCAGGGCCTTGAAAGCACAAGCAAAAAGTTTAAACCTGATACACCAGGCAAAAGAAAATGGAGGACCCAAAAGATAAGTGTGTGTGTTACTACACACAGGTATGATGTGCATGTGTTTGTAGGGCTTAGGACTGGAGGGATGGAATTTTACTGTCCACCCAGCGCTCCACAGCATTGTCTTTTCTCTGGGATAACATTTGTGAATCTTGTAAGAGGCTAATGAACAAGAAAATTGATTTCAGCTTTTAGATTATTAAGGTTGCCCTTATTTCTACCTACGGTGATGTATTTTAGTCTTGACAAATTTTAGTTGCATACAATTCATGTTATGTAGCAGAATTTGGCTTATAAGCTGTAAAAGCAGTTTTTAAGGTATGAGCTATGTTATCCACAGACCTGAAAATTTCTAGAAAGCACTTATGTTGACATGTCTAATATCCATAATGTTTAACAGCCGCTTTGTCATACAAACAGGTTCTCCTTACCGGCAGAGTGAGAGGGAGAGGCCGGTGGGGAGTTTGGAAGTGTGAAAAAAAGGCTCAACGTTTGGTTTTTGTCGAGGTTGAACTTTCTTTCAATTCTTCCCCCTGCCGCTCACGCAACTTGGGCCAGCCAAGAGGCACACGGCCTCGGGAGCTGCCAAGAGCCCTTACCAAAGCTCATAGCCGTTTCTCCGGCATTTACAGAGAGGCAAAGGCATCTACCCCGCCCGGGGAGGGGGGTGTCTGCGCTGGCTCCA
>NW_009610278.1:0-55496 GCF_000690535.1 Cariama cristata
GAGGGCTGGCGTGATTAAAAGATTACGTGAAATGTGTTAGGCTGTATAAGCTTGCCTTCATCCCTGTGGTTTAGCCGTACCTTCCCAAAACTGTGTTACAGCGTATATGCGAGCAAGTGACTTCGTTGTTTTGTGTACAAAGTCATTTGTGAGCCTCCAGTTCTAACAGCATGGCTGTAAAGTATATTTGCTAAGGGTACTGTTTGTAATCGTCTGTTACGGACAGTGACATGTTTGTTGTCCTTTTGAAAAATAAAGTTTTATATTGTTAGTTTTTATAAAAGCTGTCATTATAAGGTAGAAGTACAGATAATGTCAGAAGAATCAGTTTGTTTTTCTGGCAAGGCTGTAATTAAGTGTTCTCCACTTGCTGAAGTAGTTGGCACAGCTAGTAAATTGTAAAAGCATCTAATGTTTAGCATCTAGTGTTATTTGATGTAAAAGTGTAAAAGGATACTGGATTATGTGTGTCGTGAGAGATAACATTCTTAATCTTCTTACCATGTTTTCGGAGATATTGTCCAAGTGCTTACATAAGGTTATCTTATTCCATTCAAAGCCTGGGCGGTCTGCTATAACTTTTTTTTTTCTTTTTCTGACAGCCAAAGCCAAAGTCTCCGGTGGTCTGTGGATGAATAAGGAGTGAAAGCAGGAAGCAGTTGTCACGACTCGCCTGTCAAAGTCAGTTTACTGCGTAGGTAACAATCCTGTGTACTGAGAGGGCTCCATATTGGGAGAAGTTTTATTTAATGGTAAAAGCATTTCTGCAAATGTTTAGCCCTTTTATGTTTACATAGCACTTCTCAGCCTGGAAGATGCTAGGGTAGTTTAATGCTGCTATACATATGCAGTTTTGAAGGTAACCATATGTATTGAGCAGTGAGATGTACAAAAGCTTTGTAGCATTTTGATTATGGGGCATATTTTATACCTGAGAAGTCAACAGAGACTTGGGAATGGCAGGGGCAAGTGCCGTTGGTTTTCTGTGTCAGGGCAGATCAAACCAAATGTCATGCTCTAGTCTTGAGACTTTAGTGTATTTATTGTTTACTAAGCACAGCAGAGATGATGAAACAAAACTTACAATGCCAGATGTCTCCAGTTTTGGAGAAGAAACGTAGAAGGGAATTAAAAACCCTTAAAATGGATGGGAAGTATTATTGCAGTGGAATCTCTTTTGATCATTGGCACTATGCTTAATTGTGGGTAGCTAAGATTGCTGTCTTTTGAAGAAAAATGTAAAGATGGCGAAGATAATCATGTTTTATTTATCTCTCAAAGTTTAAATGCTGAAACTGTTATTTTGGAAATTAGTCTTTTGATTATAAGGAATTTGGGTAATCCAATATTTGCATTGATTGTCTCATTCAGTGAATAATTTAGATTAGGTGTGGGAGGAATGAAATTCAGCATCTCGATTTTTTTTTTTAATTTTTTTTTTTTTTTTTTGCTTATAGCTCTCTATGAAAGCAGCAAATCACTACGTTAACTCTAATTTCAGAATGCTTTTAATTAACTTTATTTTTATTTTAAATCTTAGTTTTTAAACTCAGTTGTTTGGAAGGTAACAGCCAGTTGCAGATTATGGCTCATCGATTTTCAAAAGAAGAATTAGACGAGCAGTTTGAAGAGTTTCTGAAGGAGGTATGTTTCAGAGCAAGGTCACGTCTCTTTTCTCTATTAAAATACAGAAGGAAAATTGAGTGTGGAAGAATATGAAATGGAAGGTGCAGCTGTGCTTTTGTCATATAATTCACATAGCTGTCCTATGTGTGGGTCTTTGCAAGTTCTTAACTTCATTGCTAAACTTAATTCATACTATTTTGCTGTATTGAACTCAAGAGAACAGTTTTGTGATTAAATAAATATGTTGTCACTGCTAGGCTGTATCTTCAGAAAGAGCTCTCACTTCTTGATTTTTGTTTCAGTTTAATTGTGTGTGTTATTTAGTAGCAGAAGCTTCAAATTGATACATAATTGAAAATGAGAGGAAAAACTTTTCCTGTATGTAGGCACAAGCTACGTTTTAAGAATTTCCTTATTTTTCTGTGCAATACCTAATTTCACTGAATTCTATTTAAAAATTCTTGTATTAATCCTAACAAAATGAAGTATGTTGTAGTGATTAGAAAATTTTAATTTGATTCCTTGTATTCCTCATGGTGCTTGATGATTTTGAGTACAGGTAAAATCATGCAAGTCTGTGGGTTATGACTTCAGCTAACAGTTTTTGGACGTGGTCAAAATGCCCTGACTCAGTATGGTTTTTTCACTGCAGTAGATCTGTAATTTCAGAATTTGCGCTCTGATCTATCGGACACACAGCGTGGTAATCCTAAGATATAAATACCACATACATAAGGCCTTTACTAGATTCTGTTACTGTACATAAGTGTAGCTTATGGCAGAGAATATTCTTGGGTTCTCTGTTATATGTAATGTACACTTAAAGGATTTTTTTGACTTAGATGCTGCGCTACGATTTAATTACTTGTGAAAAATATAGGTGCTAGATTCTATAAAAATCGCACTTTTTTTTCTATCAAAATTGTACTATGTAGTAAAGATCTGTAGTAAAGATCTATAGTAACCAGAGGCTTCTTTTCCAAGAACATTTTAGCTTTCCCAGCTAAGTCTGTAACTCTGCCTTAACCAAGCAGCTTGTGAGGTGTTTTTAGAGATACCGAATAAATGTAACTTCACCGAGCAATACTAAATTGAGAGAACAGAAAACAGAAATGCCATCTGAAAATGAAGATTCACAAATAACTTAAAAGTAGATTTTGGCCTTTAATTTGATGATGTAATTGAGTTAACATTCTTGAATTCACTGAAATTATTAATGTTAGTAAAAATAGAAAATTAGGCTCTGCACTTCTGTCAAAATTTCTTTACTTACTATTTTTATGAAGTGAGTTGCTCTGGGGAAGGGAAAGGAGGTTTATTCTTTTATTTATTTTGCGCATCTGTCAAAACTCTGCATATGATTACTTCTAGTATTTTGTCCCTCATTTGACGTGCTCTTCTTGCTCCTCAGCTATTGCCCGCATTGAGAATGCTCAAGTAAGAAAAAAGTCAAAATGGCTCTATTGAATTATTTTAAGTGGTTTTTGACATGTTCCAGAGAACGTAACTTTTAACAACTCATGTCTTAATTGTTTTTTATCATTTCAAGCGAAAATGTTTGTACAGTGTTTAAGCTTGCTTAAACACATATACTGCCAATCCAGTCATTAAAAATATGCATTGTTTATGTTTTGCCAGCTAGATACAGACCCAAATAACAATGACATTGTCCACTCTCTGCTACTATGTATGCATGCATCTTCTGTTATGTCCCTCCCTTTGCTTTTGCTTTTTATAAAAAGTGTGCAACCTTTTAATGTTAGAAAGATGAGAAACAGGTGAGCTCCATTATTTGAAATTGCTGTGTAGGTGATGTTTGTTTTGAGAATATAACTGGGGGAGCAAATAACAAAAACTGTTTCTTAGTAGTTTGAGGAAGACTTAATACTGTTTAAGCAAATCTTTTGGAGGAGAAATGGAGCAAGATGGTTTTTCTCTTTAACTCATAGTTACTAAAACCGCCTTTGTTGGGAGGAGGTGCTGGTTGTATGTATATTTGCGATTAAAATGAATAAAGTTAAAAGAAAGACTACATACAGTTGGGTGATGCAGGTCTAATATGAGAATTAAACTAAAGTCTTTTGGTGTATGCACTGAACTTTAAAAGCTGTCAGTGAAGAGGATTTTCTAGGCTTTTGTCATTATACAGAAGGAAACACAAATGTGTAATAACAATTACTGCATGTAGGATAGGTCTTTAATGATTCCCTCTGCCTAGTCACGCTTATTCCCAGCCCCTGGCTAGAATGGCCTGTTGTCATCCATGATTTTTCTCTTCCTCCATCATTGTCTGTGTGCCTGTGACCCTTCTGCTCCCCAGCACCAGTATCTTGCTGTAGCGTGCTTCCCCTATTGTCACTTTAATTTCCCTTAAGCATCATCTGTCATTGGTATAGCTCCTAGGTTTTCAGGGTGTTGGCTGTGAAGTTCCTTTGGGACATGCAACATGAGGAGCTCTTTCTAATGCACAGTGTTTCAATTAATTGCTTTTTTTTGATGACAATTTCAGCAAAGAAATCTTTTGAAAAAGCCATTGTCTTCCTCTAGTCTTCTAGGCTGACTTTTGTTCTACTTGATATTCATGGATAGCTGAGAAGGAAGACTTTCAAAAGGAAAGGCTATACCATCTTTACTAGAAAATCTGTAGAATGGTACCTGGAAGAGAAACATTGTACATTAAAACATGTTTGAAAAACATTTTTAATTTTTCTTAAAAGATCAAATATATTAAAATACTGTTTTGTGCTAAAAATATAATTTGGAGTAGACTTGTTTTATCAAAAAAGACTTGTTTCATGAAATAATTAGGACAACTGGTCATGAAAATCTGAGTGTAGATCCAATCCTATATTACCTATCTACTTTCTTAAGTTCCTTCATGTGTATAGGAGGTGGTAAGCTGATTATGTGCCATGTAGTTGTCCCAGTTCTTAAAACTGACACTTTTGGCTTTTATTTAAGTTGAGATTAAACAACAGACACTTTTTTGAAAATTTTTTTTTTTTGCCTGTGTTCCTGAAAGGCTGACAGGTTCTTTTATAGAGGAGGGGAAGGAAGAAATCAGTACCACTTACTGGTACTGAAAAGCCATTGCGAGTCCAAAAAGTTGCTTTATTTATTTATTTATTTGCTTTTTTTCAAAGGAAGAAAAAACATCTGTAAGTTTCGCTGTTGAGACAACTGACATGTTGGGAAAAATGCACTAGTAGTTTTATGTCAGCATTTCTTTCCCAGCTGCTGCAACTTTACTGTCTGCAGTTGACAAGGTAGCTGGACACAGAAAGTTTCCAGAACTTGAGAACAGCCCGTGGGAGTTTCAGTTTCTTTAGTTACAATACTCTAAGGAGTACGAGCATCGCTGAAGTTCTGCTTGCAGAGTAGAGGATACTGTTAGTTGTAAAAGAAACAGCAAGTGATAACAGAGCTTGCATCAAGCACCTGTCAGTACTTCTAGCTAGCAGGAGGCAGTCCGACCTTTGGGGACAATGGCACTAGTACTTGTGACTAGAGTAAGGAAGTTGTTATTTATAAGACATTTATTAAGAATATAAAGCTGTTTTGTTTGATGTCACTGTCCCAACTTAAAGAAATTGCAATACATCCTGTTGTCTAGCAGTTTCATAACTTATTACAATTGTGTTTTATTAAAGTGCAAGGCTCAGAGCACTTACATTTTCTCTCTGAGACTGTATGACAGGCATTTGGTTTTCTCAAGTGAAACTGTAAGCTCTAAAGATGTTATTGGTCAGAGATATTCATGAGAGTATTATTTTCTTATTAATTTTTTCTTAATGGTAGTTTTGGATAATTGGCATTTTAATTATGGGTGTTCTTTTTGGGCCCATAGAAATGGAAGGGTTAGATATATAGTAAAGGTAGGCTTTCATGGTCGTGCGTTTTCTGCAATAGGAATCAGGCAGTGCACTGCAGAGGCTTGTTTTAATAAAACATCCTCTTGTGTTTTACATATTAAGTACCCACAATCCTGTTGCCTCTAGTATTCTGTTTATACTATCACATTTTCTTGTTTGTGACTGTTACAAAAGTGAAGCTTTTGAAATTTTCCAAAATGATGCATTTCATATGTGAATTCTTTGTTTCTTATGCTTTACGGCTTTTGCTAACTATTTACTGTGTTCTTTAAGGCACTTCAGGACAATTGGTTTCAACCATTATGGTTAAAAAATTAGATAAAAAGTATGCCACTTTCCTCAACACCATGTTTACTGAGTTTACGCACAAAGAATACATAGCAGATAAGGTTGCAGCGCACTAGTTAGTGACTATCTTTGTTCAATGTCTGGACAGCGAATTGTGGCTCTGAGCCTACTTAAGCCACAAAGAGCTTTACTGAAGGAAAAGAGCAGAGATGAGTTTGTTTTTTTTTAAAAAAATGCTGCATCACTTCAAAAAAAGTGCTGTTGTTTTATGAAGCGTCTGTAGGTATTTTTCCTTCCTGTTACTCTTCAGTAACTTGAATTCATAGGATGTTCATACTCATAGACTTTTTTCTCCATCGATGTAAGCCATCAGTCAAAATCGGCATGGATGACTAGCACATATGAAAGCTTAATACACAGAGTTGGGTAGGGATGGCTCTGGCATTTCTATTAATTTCCATGAACGCAAAATATAAAATTTCTGAAGTCTCATTTACTGGGAGCTAGAACATTGCTTATGAGAGTTTATTTTTAGAATATGAATAATGTTGTTCGTGTACAAAGCACGGTCAAGGCAGAACTGTTTCTGTTCTACTTCATTATCTCCAGGGATGTAGTCAGAATTTTGGTTCTTGTGTGTTGTAACTAATTAAAAAAGATCTGATTATGCTGTTCATTTGAATGTGTACTCTAGTAAGTGGTTAACTTTCAACATATCCAAATTCTGGCAGTGAGGTTATTATAATATGCAGTATTATGCTACGTGAATGTAGTTATTGTTTCTTACTCAGCTTTGTCATGCATATATGAAAAAGGCAGACAGTGGGGAGTTCGGAGCAGCATCTGAACTCAGAAGTCCAGAGCTGAGTGGCTGTAAGACAGTTAAACAATGTGAAAATGTAAAACCTGACTTTAATCTTGTATACAATTGACTCAGTCTCTTTCAGATGATTCACTTGGAAATTCAAAGAAAAAGTCAAGCATTCTTGAGGCATTGGGACAGCCCAGGAAAAAAGAAACAAAGAAAAAGGATTCAGTGCCATGGTGGATATCTGAGGAAGATTCTGATGATGGTGGTAAATAATGTCGTTTTGCAATTTTTTTGGCCACAGGGTGTCAGGCTAGTTCTTTCTCATATTTCGTATAGGCCTGGTTTCAGATTAAGTTGATGCCATTCGAGTGCTTTAGAACGTTACAATGCAAGTTTGTAAAATATAAAACTCAAATGTATTTGTATTTTTTTAAAAGGGAATGTGTTCAAGTTGTAAGCAAGCTCTCTGCTGTTTTTTCTGTAGCTTTCAAGTCTTTAAAACTTGTGAGGAGTAAACACATTCTAAATAGTGAGATGATTAGAAAATGTAACTTACGAATTCTGCTGAAATATTTGTAGGTGTGTTTTGTAACCTACCTGTTCCTTATACTGACTTTTTATAGATTTCCATTTTCAAAACTGGCAAGTAAAAAGACTGATTTGTATAATCTTATGCTAATTGCAACATTTATAATAGGTTGGGGAAGCACAGAAAAACTTTTCAACAGCAGCTGATGCAAAGATGTATGTCTGTCGATATTCTCAACATTTCCCTTGCCAAGAACCCTGGCTCAAGGGGAAAAGGGCTGTGATGACATGATTGCTAGTTCAGTATTGACTTGGTCATGTAGTTCTGGAAGAAAATGTATTATTGTTTGCAAGCTTTCCACCTCTGGGTTTCCATTTCTCCATTGTTTTCTTATTGCATAGTAAAGCCTATGAGCAGTTAGTTTCCACAGAGTGACTGCCTCTTGTTCTTGTAGTAATTGATGGCTCCTTATTTTCGTGAATTGTATAACTTACAACTGGAGCTTAACAGAAATTTCCAGAAATCAGTTTTTCATATGACAGAATTAAGATACTGCTGGTAGTCTCCAATTTTAAGCATAGCTCTGTCCTGTCAGTGTTGTCATAGTTAGGAGTCAAATCTTAGTCAGCAGTTGTGCCATTTAGGCATAACCCTAATAGGTGTTGTCTGGACTGCTTATCTGTCTCTGACCTTTTAAGATGTTGCTGGAAAACTCACATGGATATAAGAGAGTTTCTGTCAGGTAGTTATGAGATATTATGATTTCCTTACAGCTTTACAAAAAGTGGAAGGACAGAATGTTCTTGCTGGGCAAAGTGTAAGAATTAAGTGGTTAACATGACCTCGTTTTTCTACATACTATCAAAGACCATTTTCAGGTGACTTTAGAAGTTCAGCATTCTTCCATGTTTTTTTCTGAGATGCTTGAGGCAACCCATAAAGCACTTCGATGCACCTCATGCTACTTAAACCAAAAAACATTGGAATAGGTACTTAAAAGGCAGGGTGATTACAAGTTTTGGAGAACTGCTTGCATGGATTAAGTACAATGCAAAGCAAATCAGAAGAAATGCTGTGATTATATCAAGTTGTTCCCATCCAAACCAATTCCACCACTTCTATTTTTTAAATTAAGAATATTTTATAAGCTGTGTAGTTTAACTAGAGGTAAAGCTGTTAGAACTGAAATGTGCTTGATCTGCATTTTACTGATGTATAAAATAAAGAGAGAGTTCTGGTAAACTTTTTAAGGTCTCTCTTAAAAAAGCTGTGCCTACCCACTTTTGCCAGCATGGAATCCATTTACTTGCAAAAGAAGCTAGCTTGTTCATATTCATAATCTTGATAAGGGGCTTGATTTTTTTCAGAAGGAGTTGAAAGTAGTCTGTGTGTAATGCTTTTTGAATCAAAGGTCCAATATATCTTGGCAGTTGGACATAATAAAACTGAGAATACAAGAATGTGGGGCAAATACGCTAGATCTGTGCACCGAATTCTTCCCCAAGCACTGTTTTTGCCAACCAGATTATTAGTTTTATTTCATCTGCACCTCTCTCACCACTCTCTGCATAGAATTCCATGCTTGTGGGACATGTGCAGTAAGCCATATCCCACCTAGTACTTTAATATTGCCAAGCAGAGAGGCCTTTAAGTTTTACTAGAGGGCTTTCCAGGTTCTGTCTTGGCAAGAAGAGGCTAGCTCTGTGGCATGTAGCAGAACTCCTGGTTGTATCATCCCATGAGGAAAGGCATGTATTTGTCACACTGGACACTTGCAAGTGGTAGCAGTTGTATTAATATATACTGTGATAGATTACGAACTGCGAAGCACAGAAGCAATCTGTACTATGGTGAATGCCATTCTGCTAGCTGAAGTCTAGTTGTAGGGAATTAACTTAGAGTCAAAAGAGAACCATTTGCAGAGGCCAGCTTGGCCACCTTCAGTATAAACGGAGTTTTCCTCTGCGGTTATGAAGGTATGTAATTTTTGTGTGGCTATAACTGAGAATGATGAATCCCACACATAAAGGGGGATTTATACATGTGTGTACACGCTGCAAACTATGCTATGATTTTAGTTCATGTAGATACACTTGCAGTGGTTTAAAATGACAGGTTAGGTGATTGTAAGGGATTCAGTGTGGATAGACTTCTAGAACTGCTCCTTTTTTCCTCTGTCTGTCTCTGTCTTGCATGCTTCCAAGTACTTTGTCAAATACAGTCTTCCCAGATCTAATATTCTTCAGCAGGTGTAGATTGTGTAATGTGTGACTCAGATGTATCAATAACGGATGAAGGCACAGCAGCATTGCAATAAAAGTTACTGCACAGGTTGACTGAGAAGAGGACGATTTAGATTTGTACCTTTTTGTAAGGTTATTAAATGTGCCCTAAATAGCAAAATAATTGACCTGCAGAAAAAATAACAATATTCTGTGATGATAACAAGCTGAATTTAATTTCTGAAAAGTGTAATGTTGGCATGCTTTGAATTTTGTGGAGATCCTTGTGTGTTCTTCTAGGCTTGAACCTCCATGTTGGTTGCAGATAGGACTTTATTAACAGCCTGTGAGCTAATAGAATTATTATTTTTAAAGTGTTTTGTCATCATGAATCAAACTTATGTAAATGTATAAGTCTTACCTCCACCAACAGTGTGGCACTGCATTACAAATACATGCTCCATATGTATGAGTTGATGTGTTTGGGTAGTACTGTATAGAGATATTGTTACATTAACAAAGTGCAAAATATAGCTAATTAGCTAGAGTAATGCACCAAGCTGGTAAGTTGTTTCCAGTTTGGGGTTTTCGGTTTGAGTTACTTTGATGTCTACATCATGCTTTCTTGAAACACACAGAAAGAGATGGCTGGAAGACTAAATATGTACTACACTTTTATTTGTTGTATGATTGTTTTTTTCAAGGCACCTTGTTGCAGAAGTGCCAGGAAGTAGATGGAGATTTAAACTAATGGTGTGTTTTCACTTGGTTTTATAGGCTAATGGTAAACAGCATTGACTATTTCTCTTCATTTGGCTGAGAAATATAAAGTACATTTTAAAATAACTCAACTTGTGACTCTAGGCACGCTTGAACTCTTTGTTCTTCAGCTTTAAACCGAAATGTGCAAATTATCATTGAAGGTACTATCTTCCATATTTGACAGGTTAAAGACCTACCTCTAACTAATGTCCTTTCTACTTGTTTTTGTCATTTAAATGATAAAAAGAAATTGGATAATAAGAATTCCTGTCTTGTTTGCCTGTGAATATTGTGAAATCCCACACATTTCTTGCTTGCCTGTCTGTTCTTGCTGTTTGTCTTACCTTTCAAGCTTTTCAAACAAGATTTGTTAAACTGAGAAAAGAGAAGAAACTGATGGAAAGCCATGCTGAAACTGTGGAAAACAGTGAGCAAAAGAGTCCCCATTCAGATTCCCAGTCTGGTATTTGATTAAATATGTTTTGTTATATTTATTCAATATCAGCCTTGTATTACTAGTGCGTTTCCTGTAGAAAATCCTTTGCAAATTGTCCATTTGAACATAGTGTTCTCACTGAAAGCAAGCTGCCACTTACTTCATTTGTCATTTCCAGAACAGACGAATAACTGTGTGAACTTTTGCTCGGTTGTCATTACATCATACATCACTACTTACAGTGATGTAGTAGGACAGACAGTATTGAGTGTAAGCCAGTGGAGGAGTGGGGAATGACTTTGAAAATCTAACCAGAAAATCTCACACTTTCTGTATTTCATACTCAAGAAATATTAATACTCTCTGTTCTACTTGTTTAATTTCAAAGTCTGCCATCAGATAAGTATTCTACTTATTTTCTGTTGATGATTTTTTTCTTTTTTTTTTCCCCCTGCTGACCAGTGGGCTGCTCTGTGCATGCTGCCCCTGGAATGGAAACAGTACAGTTGGTGTAATAATGACAAACTAAATTGTTTAATCTGCAGGATTATTTTAGTTAATGTAACTTCAGATTCAGCCTTTTACATGAAGTCACTTTTTATGCTATCTGAAGAGAAATTCCGAAGAATAATTAAGTTATAAACGTTGATCCATTAAATACTTTTGTGTAAATGACAATAGCAGTTAACTTGTATGTACTAGTTTAAATGTGGCTTTGGTGTTAAATTCAAGCAGATCAATAATATTTTGGAGAGCCATGACAAAGAAATATTTGGCACTTGGTCTTTAGATCATGTTGGTGATCTGCTATGTAGCCTATAGAACATTTCCCTGTGTTAGCTTTCTAGAGCGTATATACTACCCTGTTTTCATAAGCCTCATTTGCACAGAATAGCTATAAAGCATCTCGGTCTGGGAGATAAACACTAAAACTGAATCTGTTTCTCAAATTAGGCTTAATATTTGAAATATGAGCAATAGGAGGACTTTGGTAGTTACTTCAAATTACTGTTTTAAAAGGCTTCAGGTGTTTGCATTATTTACAACAGAAGGCATGCTGTCAATGCTTTTACTTTCCCAGTAAATGTGGGAGAATATAAATCTAGAGAAGTGATGCCTCACGAGTGGACTTGGACATCGGTTGAGAGAATGAAAGACCCATGCATTGTATCAGAATGGATTTCATACTGTTTCTCTTTTTGCACTGCACCTGCCATATGCTCGCCAGCTTCCTGTAGTCATCTTGGACCTTTCTGAGTTGTGTTAGCTTCTGGTCGCACATCCTCATAGTCCTGTTTCTGGCCTGATCCCCTAGACTACTCTTGCTCTCTCTTGTGTCAAGGTAAATTCAAAAGACCTGTAACTAAGAGTTTTCTCTGAATTAGCCAATTAGAAACCCCCTGCACATTGACAATTTGAACAAGGAAAAGTCTGCTACAGTGCATCTGGCTAGCCTAAGGTATATCATGTGTGTAGTGTGACTATCATCTAAGTGTCATGAGAGAGCACAGTTTTCAGCATAGGTACTGTTACCTAAAACTTAATTCTACTAATGTGAATGGAAGGCGTTTGGTTGTATTTTCTGCTAAGCAACTCCTCACAAGGGTTTGAGCAAACAACGTGCAGTTCTTCTACCTGACAGTGATAAAGACAGTAGTAATTCACATTTATGTACCTATGTTTTTCCACTCTTCTTTGAACCGATCTAGATGCTTTCTTTCAAAACGTGTAGTACAAAACTTCTTTTATTGTTGAAGTAGTTTTACTAGTTTTCTTTGTTTTCAGGTAATATATTGAGCTCCTAGAACAGTGTATTTGAATGCCAAGTACATGTGGAACAAGGAGGAGTTTGTCTTTTTTAAAAATAAAAAAACAGGGGAAAAAAGAGTTTTGTTCTCAGAAGTTATAAGTATTAACTTTAACTTTTAGTTATAGCTAGAAAATTGTAGATAATTTGATCTAGAAGAAACTGAACTGCATTACTTTTTCTGAAGTGTCAATTTGAATTCTGACTTCTTATTTTTCTCTTTATTCCCTGTCTATTATGTATAAAAACGTATAAATGTTTGCATACACTTAAAAGTAGTTCCCCCTAAACCTTCTTCCAGTGCATCTCGCAGCAAGGCTTTGTCTAAATTCACAATGCTGGAAAAATTTCATAAGAACAAGAAAGATTCATACTTAAACAAAGAAGAAGGAAGCCTCACTTCTGACAGTCCAGACAATTCTGAGGGTAACAAATTTACTGTATTTTATATGATACTAAAAAGGTAAAATGGCTCAATTCTGACAGTCCTGGTCAGAATAAGGAGAAAAGTTGTTACATTTTGAAAAGATGTTTGTCATTGTTTGTAGGTTTGAGTACTTTGTAGTTATGTTTTTAAACTTTTCTCTGTAAGTGTGGTGGTTAGAAAAATATTTCTAGTGAAACTCAGATTCTTTTTAGTTAATTTCAAATGGCAGGACTTTGAAAAAGAATACTGTGTATCATTAGCCTTACAAAATATTGCATGTGAAGATACAGGTAGTGAAATCTTTGGAGTTCAAGAAAACTGCTACTTCCAGAAGGTTTTATGAAAAGTAAGAAATACGTCCGTCCGTGTTCCCCCCTCCCCTCCCAAAAAAAAAAAAAAACAACAAACTTTTGCAAGCCCCACAGAAATCAGTAGGACTGGTCAAACAGCCAAAAAGTGAAAAGAGACTTTGAAATCCATCCAAGTTGATATTTTTTCCAAGTTAGATAGGTTTCTCAGAGTTCAGATTGTGTAGGGTGAGTGAAAAAAGACATTCTTGCTTTCATTAGCAACGGTAGTGTCCCCTGTCATCTGGGGTGGGTGTCTGGGGAGGGGCTGAGTTGCAAAACTCAATGGCTGCAAAACAGTGTTTGATTTTCAGGTTATTATGTGAGGTGCTTTTTATTTAAAAAGCTCTGGTCTGGTTTGAACTAGCCAAATATTTCAAAAATATTAGATGGCTCACATAAATCCCATGAAGTCTTCAAGATCAATCTAAATCTGTTCAGAAACTTCATTGAGTTTGAGGTGATTTAAATAAAATGACTCAGGAAAATGTTTTTCTTTAAAATTTTGTTCTGTTAAATGTTCTAATTGTCTTTTTACTGAAGTATATTCCCATCTCCTTTCTTGTAAATCTTATATAGGAGGGCAGTGACAGTTTATTTTTGATTCTGCTAACACATTCTTCTTGAAAAAGTAATGATGCTGGAGGTCTGGTGAGATTATGGCTAATCTAAAGGTCTGCAAAAAACTTGTGACCCAGCTGCAGACTCCTGTTTGCTGTCTTGATAACTAGACTGGAGTGCCATCTGGGTAAATTATTTCAAATTACTGCATTTAGTGATCAGAGAAATGGACTATTTGTACTTTTTCATTTCTCTTCAGCACTTTGAGCTTTCCATTTTATACTTTTCAATGTGGTAGCAAAATATATTTATTTAGCTATTAACTTTGTATACGTATGGAGCTTGACCTTTAGTCAGTGTCTCTGACATTTTGTTGCGTGCGAGGGAAGTCAGTCAGAGCCCTGTATGGAGGACAGAGTGGAAGTTAGATACAGGAATGTGGAAGTCATTTCCGAGATGCAGAATCTTATGCACTTAGCCTCCCAATAAAACGTGCAAGGGGACTTTATCGTTGAAATCAAGAAAAAAAACTTTTTCTACTTCTTAACAGGGAGGCTCTTATAATCAGAATGCATATGCTAAGGGGTGCCCAGCAGGGAAGGAGAAGGTGTTCAGACTCTTACTTTCCTCACCCTGCCTCACCCTGGGTACATTTTCAGTACTGAAGGGAGAGGATTCTCCGTGATATAGGCAAGTATGGCATTTCTTAAAAGGGACTTGGTTGGACCTGTTTAGAAGACCAGAGTACCAGCCCAGAGTTGAAGCACTTGATCGGCACGTGGAAGACTGCTTTAGTGTTCTTGATCTGAGGGGTTATTGATGTACGCATCTCCTGCAGTCCCCTGCCAGCAGGAAATGAGCTGTTGTCAGTGTCTTCACCCCTCCTGGTGTGGTCGGTACGAGAACACAGCTACAGTCTAAACATCATTTGGCCAGACAGAACGAAAAATTCTGAGTTTATTTTACCAACCGGAGATTCATGTTGGAAAAGACAGACATAGCTTCTGTTCCCTTCTGTGAGAGCTGTTAAATCATTTCATGTGTCATTGGATAAAATGCATAAGCAGCTTTTTCTCCTAGCCCTTCTCCTACGAGAACCTCTAAAGAATCTAGGTACAAATGTGTGTGTTTTAGGGGCAGGCAGAAGGGACTTGGTACTACTTTTTAACTAGTAATGTACTGCAATATTTGGCTTTTAGTTTTCTGTAAGGAAGTAGATAAGACAGCGTTCTGTCTGAGAGCAGAATTCACACAGAAAGTTGGTAAGATGCTGTTGAACCCTCCCAACAATGAAATTACAGTAAGGAGAGCAACTGCATGTTGTAGTTGCATAAACATACAGAATGGAAGAACAGGGTGTTCATCAGTGACCTTTAAGTAACTTTGTTTACTATCTTTTTTCCTTAAAGCATTTAACTGGCAACAAATGAAATGCAGCTGCTAAACCAATGGCTACAATTTTCAAAAATCTGTGGTGCTTTCTCTGGGGTAGTAGATCAAACGAAATGAACAGGCTTTTAACAAATGTTTGTTTCTGCATAGGGTTTGTGTGTGTGATTGTCTTCCATGAGTAACGTTACAGTAAGTTGATTTTTACAGCTGTTATATTTGCCCCGTGCTGAACTTTAGGTTTGTGTGCAGATATGAAGGATAGGAAGACAACGTATATAATAGCCTAATTAACTCTAATTAAACAAGGTTTGCATATCTCATAATAGACATGGAAGTTATATGAATGTGATTTGTGAGAGTGTATCTTTGCAGGGGCAACATGAAATTAAAATTCATGGTTCTGGAAGGTGACTGAAAGACTGAAGTGTCATACAAATAGCTTTTAGATGACAGTCAAGAATATTGCATCTTCTTTCCTAGGAATGCTTGGAGCCAGTGGAAGCTTTGTGAAGATACAGAACACTTCACAGCCTGTGGGAGAAAGTTGTGAGAATAAGCAGGTGGAAAAGATGCAGCTTCAGAAAAGTAATGGGGTTGCTGTCTCCTTAAGTAGAGACAGCCTGGAGGCAAACGGTGAGAACTGAGAGCGCAATCATTTCATGAAGTTAGATAGATCTAAATAAATTACTATTACAAGCAGTTTACCTTAATTTGTTGCAAGTTGGGATTGTTAATTTCTGTCAGCTGCATCTTGTGAACTGAAGGCTCCTGGTACTAGTTTGTGATGATTTGATACCGTTAATATGAGTCTGTTTATAGTTGCTTTTAACTGTTGTGACTATTCTGTGTGGACGTACAGCACAGACACAGTTACTTTATTCTTTGCTTTGGAATTTAGATTCAGTTTTAGCTTCTGGCCCTAATCAAAGTGCCGTGGGAGTTGGATTGGATACCTTGGAAGAACAAGAAGAAAAAGAGATCTTCTTTGCCAAACTTGAACGAGAAGCTTCCTCTACTATTGATTATTCAAGATTAAATAAGGAGCTCGATTCCAATGATTCTGTCATACTGACTCCGTTTGTACGGTAATTTAGAGGGAGGAAAAGTTGTGGACTGTATTAGTGGGCACATGTGGTATGGCCACTGAGGTTTCTGTGGGACAGCATCCTGTGTGATTTCAATCACTTGTTTGTTTGTTGTGGTTTGGGTTTTTTTTGAAGACAAGGACAGAAATGAGCTTAATAAAGAAAAGAAAGGAGTAAAGTGAGAGCATGACTTGCCGATGAGTGGACATAGCTGCACAGTCTTGTGTATAACACAGTAGTAACAAGTCTATTTAACATTCTTAATTGTAAGGTGTAACTAAATGAAGAGTTAACAACTGATAATAACAAGGAAATCGATCGGGAAAGATTCTGTGTCTCCTTTGACACGCTGTTACAGATGAATCTAGAGGAAAGATACACAGTCTTCATAGACTAGGGCAATCCATTTGTAATCACTGATGTGAAAATAAGTTGAAGCATGTGTGAGGGAAATGGATGAAGGGGCAATTCAGGCTCCTGTTGCTAAAAACGCTGAGTGCAAAGGAAACTTCCAATATGAAAATGGTTGGAGGGTCAGAATTCTGGAGAGGTTTAGGTAAGGACAAAACTTTAACTTTACGGGAAAAGGGGAAAGAGAGGAGTTTGTTGTTAATGCAGAAAAAGAAGGTCAGAACTGGAAGCAAACCTGATGATAAAAATTTCTTTGAGAAGCTAATGTAGATGTTGGAGGGAATGCAGAAAGGGCATGATTTTAAAAATTAGATTGAGAATTTTAACTATGGACTGTTGTGAAAACTTATGTGTTTTTTTTTAATAATTGCTGACGTTTATCCGCCCTTCTTACCTATGATTTGATATGATGGACAAAATGAGGGTTTTTTACTATTTTATTGCTAATTGTAAGAAGTATCAAAGTTTGGAGTTAGGAAAACAGTGTATTTATTTGCTGTCCAAGAAAAGAGTAAAATTTTTGTTTCGTTTCTCAGAAATGAAAAAACTGAA
Organism: Cariama cristata; assembly: GCF_000690535.1. Classification (NCBI taxonomy): domain Eukaryota; kingdom Metazoa; phylum Chordata; class Aves; order Cariamiformes; family Cariamidae; genus Cariama; species Cariama cristata. Next base: position 17,129 of record NW_009610278.1, read on the forward strand.
AAAGGAGAAGAGGAATCCGCACATGAAGAGAAATCTGGTAATACCGTCTTTCTAAATTGTTTATTTGAAAATTCTTTCCTTTTTATGTTTGGGGTTTTTTTAATTGCTGTGTGTACACTAAGAATTGTGAGAACCTCATTAAACAGAATAACAGAAATGATAGCTGTGGATTAGTGCTCCAGTTCAAATACAGAGTCTTCAGAAAACGTCACAGTAGGGGATCAGAGGATAGCATGGGATCTTCATCTTTGTAGTGGGGTGTAATTTGAAGGTCTGGAAAGAGGAAACTGTACTACAGTCTTGTAGCTTGTTCTATATGTTGCCTTTGGAGCTAGTCAGAAAACTCAGCTGCTTCTAGGTTTCAGATTCACAAGACAGTCCAGCATCCTCACTAAACTTTTTTGTTCTGAGTAATATGTAAACCAATTGACTTCTTTTTCCATATCACCCTGACTGTTGTGGGTAAAGCTTTTATTTATCTGAAAGCTAATGTAATTTTCCTATTAATGATTTTCATTTCTCTGTGGTTCTTACATCAGCCTTTTAGGCTGCCTTTGCATTATGACTATGCAGCTGTTATTCAGACAGAGGGTTTTAGGGTTAGGGGTTTGCTTTTGGTTTTGTGCCTTTTTTTTTTTTTTTTCTTTTTTGACAAAGATTTTTAATCTACTGTGACCTAAAAGACAAACAGAAATGAAAAAACCCCCAAACAACTATCAATCAAAAAAATGAAGAAAAAGTGACCCTGATGTTGAAATATGGCTTAATGTTTGAGTTCCTTTGGTATCTTAACTGTCATCTGTATTTTTGTACCATCTTTTCATGCCTGAGTTTAATCTCTGTTATTTGCAGTATTACTCTTACCTGTTCTTTCCCAAATTTCCTTACTACACTCCTTGCATCTTGCTTATTTGTCTTTCAGTTGTCGTCTCTCTTTATTTCACTCTTCATTGCTAGCATATGATAAAGAGTGTAATTCCTGTAATTTAATTGACAGATTGTATTTTCAAATTTATATATTTAGCTGAACTTTTGAGAGGACCTGTTGTCAGGCTTGAATTTCCCAAACATAAAGAGGGTGTATTTGTAAACCTTAATCACAGTAAATCTTTTCTTCTTGAAGGCTTGATTAATCTGTAGGCTGCAACAGATCATGATGGTTGTACCAGAAATGCTACAATAATTTTGTAGCATTTTTCGTAACAAAACAATTGAAATTATCTAATTGTTCTGGTCAGTTTTATGAAATTGACACTTCTGATTTTTAGGAAAACAGTTTGTATGGAATACCTGGAATGACCAAACTGTGTGGTTTTGTTTAGTCTTTGTCAAATTGCTATTTCATGAAATAGCAAACAAAATAGTGGATAATACATGTGCAGGAATAGTATAAGCACTGTGTATGTCCCAAGTCAGTATTAGAAAGCTATTTTCAGCAGATCAGACTTCTCAAGGTCCAAAACCAAAAAGAAAGTTGAAATAATGACTGTTCATAGAGTGGTTTTTACGTATGAGTTAAACTGTGTGTCAGTTGTATTGATAACAAAACACAGAAAGAACTCATTATAAACCAGTGGTTTGCAATGCTTCTAGATTTAAGCGTTACAGATAATGCAGACACTGAAGCCTGTAACCACAGGAGCTGAGTCGAGGAGATACAGCCACAGGGAATTAGAACTCATGGAAGGTTCTTGGTAACTGAAGGAAAAGCATTTGGCTTGCCTGTAAAATTCATTCTGTGACACACTTCTGTTTTTAAATAATGCTTACTCTTGAGAGTGGCTGTTGGGCCACCAAAGCAGGTCAGAGGAAGCAGAATTGCAGATTCTGAGCCTAAAAACTGCTGGAGTTGTCAAGGTGGATGTACAGAGTACTTAGTCTGCTAGGGGGGGAATTGCATCATTTCACCTCTAAGTGAGAGAAAGTGATTGAATAAATTCAAGTACAACTTGAGGAGACAGAGGTAAAGTATATCTGATCACAAGACAAACTTCATTTGAATTTAGAGATATTATGTGTGTCTTTTCCTGTAGTTCTGGTACCGCACCCAGTCTCTAAACCTTTCTGTTGCCTCTGTGAAAGGAGTAATAGTGGCAGTAGCTGTTCTTGGATGAGAGACTGGGGAAAAGGAAATAGCTTTCCCTCACTGCTTTATCTTCCTTCAATATTCTTTCTATTTGATGTTTATTTTGGTCTTCAGGCAGCTACAGTGAAGATTTTGAAGAAGAAACAGATGCTAATCCTGCCTTTAAAACTGAGGGAAATCAGGTGGATCAAAACATCATGTCAGGAGTTGATTTAAGTCCTCAAGAACAGGTATAACTTACCAAATGTTTATATTACTTGCATGAATTGTAAAAGCTCTGCAGTGTATAAAATTAAACATAGTAAACCTTTATATAGTATGTACTATCTGAGAGAAAAGAGTATAGTGGTCCTGGGACTATATTGTTCTGTTAAGGATATACACTTTCCTGTGATAAATCACTGAAAAGATTAAGTTCTTCAGAGGGTTTTCCTGCTTACTTCTTTGAATTAAGAATTGTGGATGCGAGTACACAAATGATGAGCTCAGGCTGGAGCCTTATCCTCAGAATGGGTAGTGATTAATGTCTCTCTCGGAACTATTAACATGGTGTCAACACCAGCAAGTGACACAGACCGAGGGAGTTTCTGTACAGAGAAGCAGTTTGGACCAAGGACCCAAAATCTACCCTGGATGATCTTTGGGGCTGTTATTGTCAACTGGCTTAGTCAGGTCTTTTGAGGTAGAGCACATGTGGCTGGAGCACAGCAGGTGCATTCCTCGAGCACACATTCTGATTTGGTTGTTTACAAAAGGAGTCTATAGAGCACTGTGTGTTCACCTGTAAAAGATAAATGTGGGGTTTTTAGTTCCTTTATGTAAGTTTATTAAAATAGTATTTTTAATAAATGTTTGAAAAGAACAAATAGAATGGAAATAATGTACTTACTGCTACATTATTTTCTTTTCTCAAATTACAATGTAAGACAACCAGAAAGGTGACAAAATATTATTCCATTTATGTGGGGTAGCGTTTAGTTTCCAGTCACTTGTGGGAGGGTTTATAGAGTACAGGATGTTGAGGACCTTTTGGCATCCTAAGGAGAGTTTTAGAAAAGTGCATATTCTTGGAACACGAAGAACAGCTCAGTTCTAAGTTCTAAGAACTGTTCTTAGGTTTTAGACCAACTTTTAAAGTTCAACCAGATTTTTTTTCCCCCTGAAATTCAAAAAATAATTTTTTTTTTTTCTTTATTTTTGTTAGGAAGAAGCAAACGCTGGCATGCTGGCTAAAGGTAAACTATAAACTTTGATCAGTAGAACAATACTAAATGTAACTTCTTGAAACTTGCTTACCTGATTTTTCACTATTTTGATATTTTTCACCTGATTTTATTGTGTTCTGGTGAAAGTCTGTTGGACTCAAATGATTAAAAATTAACCTACATGTTGGCACTTCAAAGTGATCAGCAATGTGATTTTTTCTATTGCTACATCTAGTCAGTACTCAGATGTTGATGCTTACAATCAGAGTTAATCAGTTTACCATTAATGGCATTAGAATAATCTATATAGCAATTTTTTTTGCATGTTTAGGACATCAAGATAAGGTTTGGTATACTTCTAATTCCAGTGTAAACAGAGTATAAATAACAGAGTTGTGTTTTCTTTAACATTTATCTTCTTGGTTTTAGTTGTATTACTTGATTCACAAGATTCAACTACAGAACTTCAAAAGGCCGTTGAAACATCAGATGTAGCTCTAGGTGAACCTTATCTGCCTGAAGAAACGAATGGAATTGAAATGAACAAAGCAGGTAAGGGTTGCTTTAAAAAAAAAAAAAACACCAACAAACAAACCAAAAAAAAACCCAACCAAAAAAGCCCCCCACATAACAAAACCCAAACCCCAAAATCTTTCTTTAGTAGAATAGGTGGCTCTGATGTCTTCATTTGTTCTGAGGTTATCAGTGAACATGAAGCCCTTGGCTTTTAGTAACAAAGCTTGAAAGGAAGAAGTATTTCAGGAAAAAGTCAAGTTTCTGCTAAAAATACACCTTTTTACACTTGGTTATTGTGAAGTTGCTTTTGACATTGCAGTTTGATTTTTAAATACTATCTCGTTTGGTTATTCATCATAGCTAAAATTCTTCTGTGACAGCATTGAACGCAATTATAAAATGCATTCTCATATCAAACTTTGTATAACAGTATATGCCACTTGTATCCAGAGCGTGGCTCTGATTGCATCTGTTAAAATAGTTATATCACATATGCTGTTAGTTTTAGTACTGATAAAATATTGAGGTGGGAGAGGGGGTTGGAGAGGCATGCAAACTGTAGATGAGACTATTTAGTATGTACTAATTAACCTGGCAACTGTTTTTTTTAATAGTAAAAATGAGATTTTAAAATATATTTTTCATAACTAAAATTACTGTTCTCTCCACATAATAGAGCAAGCTAATAACTGAAACACGGGCTCCACTGGGATGTTTCCCAAAATAGAAAATCCTGTAGTGTCTCTTACGAACCTGCATTTTTCACAGGCACTTATGGACAAACCACCAGTGACATCGAAGCGTTACACCAAGCATACCATCATGTTGATCAATCTTTGGGAGACACTGATGAGCAAAAACTGCATGATTCTGCAATGGCAGTCTCGGAATGCTTAGTGCAAGGTGTTTCACAAAACAGTGACATCTATTCAAAAAACATGTCAACTATTGAATCAGGTAAATACCTCAAAGGAAGGCATGTATTGTACAAGCATGTGATATGAGTGAACTAGTAATTTCTAATACTCCATTTATGAAACATTTTTAAATGTTGTCCTTTTCAGAAATATTTTTCCAAAGTTGTTTTTTTTGGTTCTGTTTTTTTGCGCTAATTAGATTTACCTACTGTGGAAGAATTGATGAAACCAATTAAAGGACATTCATGTAACATCAGAAGTTCTGATGCAGAGCGTGAAAGGTATTTATTTCAGAATGCATTTTAGGAATTGTAATAACTTAAGTCCACTAACTATTTGTAAAAAACAGCTTACTAAATAACTCATCCATCTTTTTCCCTAATTAAATACTGAAATTTCATTATGTCTTGCACTGGCATTGTCACATTTGCAGTAAATTGTAAAATGAATGTACAGGGTTAGTTGGTTTAGACCAGGGATTCCCAAACTTTGAGTGATAAGCAGCAATGTTTGCCAAATCATTTGGAGGAGTGTTCCTCACTCTCACAGCTACCACTGCTAGGATTGCTGCTTTCTCAGTCTTCTGCTCTTTTCCCTCCAACATATACGGATTTCAGCCCCCATCCTATCCCAGCTCTCCAGCATCCATAATCAAAGATCAAATCCTCTTACTCCGCTTACTCTCATGATTCTTACTAACCTATGCTCTGTATCTCCTTCTGGTTTGCTCCAGCTGTTGCGTCTAGAGCAGAGAGCACAGGCCCTGGAACTGTCAGAAATAGATTATGCTTAGCAAATGAGTTTGGGGAGTTTATCGTGTTTTTCTGCACCCGGCAGAAATGACCATTCATTGTTTTATTGGCACTAATTGTGTGCTTGCAGGTGTTCGTCTTGTAGCCGAGTTTGGTACCTCCACAAAACCAGTCACTCCTGGGAAATGGCTCTTGTTCCACTGCGTGGGAGTGAATCTGTATGACTAAATCTGCAAGTTTGTTCTTAAAAGAAGCCTGGTGGCTCTTTCAAATTCAAACACCCTTTACAGCTGGTGCCTAAAGGAAAAATAGCCCACTTTCTCCAGAGTGATAGAAAAACAGAGGGTAAAAGTCGTCTTATATGTGACTTTATTCCTTTCTCTTGTAGTCCTGTGGAACTGGTAGGCAGCACAGCAAATGACCTTGTCAGCCACTTGCCCTTTAAAGAGCACTGGAATAATACAATTTGGGAGACAAACTTACTTGACAAATTTAACAAAGAAGAGAGTGTCTTTCTGCAGACAGTTGTGAATGATGATAACTTTCAGAGGGGGACTGAGAAAGAAATTCAGACCGGTGAAGTACAGCCTGATGTACTAAGAGAAAAAATTGTACAAGACTCTCTGCTTTCACAAGGCAGCAAAACTAAACAAGTAAGTAATATCAACCAGATTGTTATTATATGGAAATACATTTAAAATGTGTATATTTTTAGACTGCCTGTCATTTGATTATGCTCTGATGTTTCAAAATTGAGAGACTGTTGCTGTTTTTCTTGAAACTCTCATGTTACCATTGCTATTGTTAGAGGTATCCAAATCCAGTGGACTTGGGGACCAGCGGGATTCTTCTTGTCCCAGCCCAATATGCACAAGGCTGCTGCGGTTCCATGTCCCCAGCTCAAGCTCGTAGCGAGTCTGAGCATGTGTTCCCATTGAGGGAACACGTATAAACACACATGGGCTCAGAATAGAGAGCGTACCTACAGAGAGGACAGTTAGAAATACAATTCAGTGAGAATATAGGAGAGACTGCAATGATCAATGTTGGGCTTAGTCAGACAAGCGTACTGACCAGCAACCTGGTCATGTCACCAGCTTCTTTAATGTTATTTTCCCCTCTATTTCCCACACTTGTTCCTACTTGATCCACCTTAATCTCTCCCTTCACCTGTTTTTTTTCCTTTCCCTAAACATCCTGAAGTTTTGCACATTCTCACAATCTTTTCAAACAATCCATAACAAGATTTACACAATCCCAAATCTTCTCCCTGCATCCCCAGATTCTCTTCTTGCATCCCCTAAATTAGCCCCACAGACCTTTAGGCAATTACCTGTTCTGACTGCAAGGCATTGCAGGGAGAGAGGTTGTTTGGCTGATTCATCCTGGTGGATTTCCCACCAGGCCGATAGGCCAAGCTTCTCATTTGCTGGTCTTAGGAGTTGTGTGCTCTGTTTTTGATGACCAAGTTTAGCAGGGTTCCTCTGCCTGCCACTGTTCCTCTCTTCATTGCTGAGTTTCTGTGTTCAATGTGATTAGCATTCAGTCACAAGCTACCTGCTTTGGTAAGCTACAGATCCTGTAACGTAATACAACTTCCCAGAACAATTAAACGGAGCCAGTACAAAATACTTGCACTACATATACTTCTGAAGTAGTAAAATTCTGAAAAATGACATACTATTAATTTGGTTAAAAATAATGCTTCCCACCACCCCAAGTCTTACAAGTGTGTAGTTCTGGTAACTGGTTCTATGTTCTTTTGGTAGTGAAAGCTAGCTTCAGATTACATTAGAGCCTAAACCTTGTTTTAAACAGATGTGCTCTGTCACAGGCTCTTCGGTCATGTTCCTTGAAGAATGAAATATCGGAATCAATGACAACTAAACCAATGTTATACAAGAATATCAGAAGTCCAGCACCTTTACATAAAAGGAAATCTTCATATGGTCCTCATGGGGTGGTTAGAAGTTCTGGGTATGGGAAACGTACTTCACTCTCAAAACAGTCTTTTCCAGTTAATGAAAAGAAAACACCAAAAGAAACTTTCAAAAAGACCAGTGTGAAAGCCAAAAGTCCTGCAGATAGAGCAAGATCTAAAGGTAATTCTATCTTAAGAAGTCTGAGTTTTAAGAGCCAGAGAGCTTTGCTGTTCATGCTTCATATTTAAAGAAAAAAAAAAAAAACACATTTCAAAATGTTGTAGAAGAAATCTAAACCCAAATGCAATTAAGTACTGATTTTTTTTCTGTATCAATATGAAGTTGCTGGAAGAGAGACACTTAAATAAAGCTGTGCACTATAGTCTTGTTTCATTTCCACTCACATATACCACCACTATGTTTGAGACTTACCTATTGTTCACCGGTAGGACCAAAACAATAGAAAAAGCTGGTGTTCAAAAATAAGTATCTACAAGTTACATTTTTCCTTACAGTAAGTGCAAAGATTTGCTAACACACTGACTTCTGTGTGTGATGCTGAATTTCTATTCTCAGCTGCTTCTTTTTATCTTTGCTTTCCTAGAGGTCAAAGAAAGCACTAAAAAGAAAGTCATATTTTCTGTTCATGTCTCTTATGACAGTAAGGAAAGCAGAATACCAATGTAGTCCAATGAAAGCTGAGTTGCAAGTAAAGGACTGAACTTTTTTTATTTTGGGCTGAAGTCTGAAGAGTTTAATGAGATAATTCAGCTTAGTGTCTGTGCAGATGATGTTTGCTATCTCGGAGGCATGGGATAATAACCCCACAGATGCCTAGGTTTTAGCACACTTCTAGCATGTAATGCTTTTAAAAACCCTGCAAGTAGCGTTGGGAAAAGCAGTTTAGGATTATGTTGCCTGTTTTAGGGAGATGCTTCAGTGGCGGTTGTCAAACTAAGGGACCTTAGTGCCTCAGTGCATTGCTGTGGCACTCCCTGGAGAAGAGAAGGGTGTACAGCCAGATTCAGATGGTGAAGTGAATGATGAGTCCCGAGAAAATGAGGCCACTAGCCTCATTCAAACATATTCTTCCCTCTCTAGCTATAACCGTTCTCCGTAGCAATTTCAGGTGACTTCAGAAGTTAATCTCACCGGCTTGCATTCTGCAGGGACTTCTGTAGCTAGGAAGAGAATGGCATTGAATCAAAGAACTCCCTAATCATCAGTGCTAAGAGAGCACCTTTGTGAGGGGACAGAGTGAGAAATGTAAAAATACTAAATTTGGAAAATGGTCATTGCCTGTTTGTTTCCAGGTATAACATTCCTAAGCAGGACCTCTTAGCTTAAATTGCTAGAGGCAAAAATGAAATGCCAGTTGTACTTACTATCTGTATTTCAGAAGACTAAGATGTGGATAGTTCCATGAATGTTATTTACTCTCTAGGGGAAACTTCCCTGATTTTTAATTTCCAGTCAAGTTGCTATTTGCTGCAGCAAATGAGTGTTGCATGTCTTTGTATGCTGTCTGCACTCCGAAGTCCATTTTGAAAACTGCTGTGTCTTGCCTTCACCATAGCTTGAAATATGTTGTATTTCTGTATGTTTAGATAACTGACCACTTCTCAAGCAGAGAACTGAGGTTAACCTTGTTTCATGAAGGATTTATTGTCCAGCTACTTGTTTCAGTTGTTTCCTTGCTTTTTGTTTTATCTTGTCATTGGTTCCTTACTTAAAAACAACTACAATATTTTCCTTAATGTCTCATTGCTCTCAAATTTCTACATTTAATTCAAAATTCAGGTTGTAGAATACTTCATTTATATGCTAAGCGGTAGATCACGGGAATAGATTTTTTGAAAGGACATTAAATTCTGAATTTAATTTTGTTCTATTTTACTTTCTGCCTAAATGAAGAAGCCTTATTTGCTACTAGGATAATAAGATCTGCAACAAGTGAACCAGCTTTGAAGGGAAGTATTAACAGAGTTATGTCTGACCAATCAGTTGTTAATAATCTTGGACACCAGGCTGTGGAGCATTGTAGACAATATCAGCATGTAAGTAATAATCAGCGATGCTCCTAATTACAGTATGTACATCTTGGTTTGCAAGCCTATTTTGTCAAGACTTCTAATAATTATCACAAGATTGGCAAACGCTGAAATACTGAATAAAGACTTTCCTTTAGTCAAATACTAGGTTCTGCTTTTAAAATATGCAAGTACAATCATACTGCTTCTCAGTTGCTTGGGTGGTTCTCTATACTTAGAATGGTTATTAATTTCTAAAAATTACTATTTTGTGGTAGAAAAGGGGGAAATTTTAAACAAAACTTTTACTTAAAAGTATTCTGTTATGAATGTTAAATAGTACCACTGTTTGGGGCACTGAATATTTAATAGTATCTTCTGACTTCTCCAAGATGACTACATTTGCAGTGCCATGATGGATTTTCCTTCTTCCCTATCAACTGTATAGAAAACTTATTCATTGAATACCTAAATCATTATGGCTTTTCAAAAAGTAAGATGCATAATAGAATAATTCTGGTAGCCATGTAGTGGCTCTCATATGAGAGGTGGTTTTTTTCGCGTTGTTTTTTTTGGCTTGTTTTCCTCATGCATAATTTGGAAATGAGAAAGTAGCTCATTAAAGTAAATGCAGGATGTTTTGCTATTAGAATGTTGTTTTCTTCTCAAGTGCCTTATGTGATTGTTGAGAGCCAGACAACCCAGTTAAATAAAATTGTTTACCAAAAATTCCACTCGTCGATCAGCTCAGTGTAATGTTTCCCTGAATTTTTCTCTTCACTAGGATGTATCGTTTTCTCCTATCAAAAGTTGTGATAGAGAACTATATTTGCTAAAACGAGTACAAGTTGCAGAGGAGGACCTGAACGCAGCTCGTGATTTGATTCAACAGCTAACCAGCACGGTGTCACAAAAAGAGAAAGAAATAGAAACAAAGATAGTAGAATTGAAAACACAGCATGAAAAAGAGCTTTCTCAGTTGGGTCAGAAAAACTATGTTCTTCAGAGTAAGGTACTTTATCATCTTGTATCTCATTACTATAGAACAGGAGAAACATTGCTTCTGAAAATTAATGTTATTTTACATGAGTTGTTAATGAGCAGAAAATCCAGATTTACACACACGCTGCTACTTTGTAAATGCATACCCGCTGTTATGTTTATTGCATATAAGACCTGATCTTTTTTTTTCTACAGAGAGAAACTCTGTTATCCTGAGTTCCTTTAGTTTGCTATTTTGAGAGTTCTGTGGCAGGTTTTTTACAAAGATTTAACTCAGTCTTATGTAAAAAAAAAAAAAAAGAGATTAACAGATACCACTTGTTATAGATAAGTACTGTATGTTGAGATGCTGTTTATTTTATGATGCATTTTTCAATGTTGTGTTTTGTCTATGTGACATATTCCTAGGATTATTCCATTATACCCTACTGTCTAGATACATAAAAACAGAAGAGGGAGGGTAAAACTTTGTTATCTTTTCCCAAACCTTTTATACTTTGTTTCTGTTTTGTAATGCTTCTATAATATTCCTATAATAAGATTGGTTTATTGGTCTGCTTTCATATCTTAATGAAAACATTGACCTATTTGTATTATGAAAGTGTAGTCTTGTAGAGAATTCCATATTGCTAACAAAGCTTTCTTATTAATTGTGTGTCTTTTTCTTTCTGAAAGTTAAGAAGTATGGAAGAGCTGACTCAGGAAAAGAGATGGACCCATCATACAGCAACATTTCCTGTCACTGAAGAAAAACTGGCACAAATACAAAAAGAAATTGAAGATCAAGAGGTCATTATTCAAGGTTATCAACAGGTATTGAGCTGTGTTCTAGCCAGTTTCAGAAACAAAATCATTTAATGGTTACTACTTTTCTGTTGAAAGCAGTTAGTTTGCTATCCAGAAGGTGGGTGAAATTTAGGTGTGAAGGGCAAACGCATTGCACATTTTAAAAGTGTTTCACATGTCTCGTATGGGCCAAGTTTTTCCACTATTCCAGCTGATGCTCAGCAGCATTTCTTGGTACGGGCACAATGTCTTGCCAGTGTGGCTGTGAGCATCCCGAATTGGTGATGGTTTGTGTCTACAGGACTGGAGCACGTGCAGGCTGAGCTCTGATCTATCAGCACCCATCCATGCTTTTAGAATATAGTTCAGATAGCTTTGCAGAGGAACTGGCCTAGGCTCTCCAGAGTGAGCAGACACTTGGACAAGGTTGTAGAGGTCACTGTATACTACTTTATTTAGCATAAAGATAATAAAAGGAGATATCCATGTAGGAAACTTAGTAATAGAACATTTAGTGTTTGTTTCCACTGTTTCAGTAGGCAAACTATGCAAGTCATACACAACTGTCTTTTAACTGGGTAAAACAGTAATTTATGAACATTCTCTAACTTTATCTGTCTCAACTTAGGAAAATGAGAGGTTATACAAACAAATGAAAGAGCTACAAATCCAAAACAAAAAAAATGAGGAACGAATGTTTAAGGAGAATCAGTGCTTAATGTCTGAATTAATAGCCCTAAGGTAGGCTCATTTAAACATCTGACCTAAAATCTCTGGAGTTTTCAGCTGTGTTTATTACTTTATTTTTGAAGAATCACTGCAGAGTCTATCAGGTGTATGTTTTCCAACGTTTCTTGGGTTTGTGGTTTTGCTTTTCCTTTTGAGAATTGATTTATGTTGATTATGGGCACTTAATTCTTTGTCTTCTTGCTGATGTTGCAGACTTGTGGGAAGACTAGAGTCTTCCATTTGGGGAATATTTCAGTGCTGAAATTCAGATATTCATATTCATATCCAAATGTGTAATATGAATACTACACTTGTTCTGGTATTACAGCTCTGCTTATGTGTCAGAATGTTTTGATAATGTTGTAAGATACACAGAGGATCAGGGGCCACAAGAGATCCTGGTAGTGAAGGAACCATGAGATTCACTGCACTGTAGGTCCTGTAAGATTTGCATCCTGTGCTAGTAATGAGGATTGTGTGTACAACCTAGCAACTGCGGGTACTCCTAATTTACAAATCTTTGCTTGGGAGAGGCCCGTAGACAAGTTCCACTGATGCAGCGTAGGTTTTGTTTCCCTCCCTTGTGTAGTCCCAGCAAGCCAAGTTTGTGCAAGGTGAGAAGATTTCACCTTGCAGGTGAAATTTTTTGGTATAAAGATGTACTGCATAGTTGCTTCTTTCTTTGTTTTGAGTGTGCACAGGTTGATTTTTGTGGTACCATTTTGGGGGAGGTTGTTTGTTTTTTAGTACGCCACTGTTAGTATGCCAGATCACCACATTGCATAACTGTTTTTGCTGTTACTGTTTAGAGAAAAGATAGAGAAGACTAATATCCAGTCACGTATCATGCAGGATTCTGAACCAGCCAGAAATCAGAGTTTCACAGAATTGATTTCAGAGCTTCGAGCAGCACAGGTAAGTATATACCAAGCCTGTATTTCATGTGTTCTTACAAAAAACACGTAACCATGCGTATTGTAGACTAATAATGTAAATTAAGCAGTGAAGTATGCTATTCTTCTACAGCATTAATTATTTGCCATGCTTGTATATCACAAGTGTCTCATCAAATGAACTTTCGGAAGTAATCCCCTAAGACATAGATTCACTGAAAGTAGTACAGTGTTGCCATGTTTTCTGGCAATTCTAAAATATCTTGCGAGAGCTTGCAGAGAGTAGTTGATAGCTTTATAGTTTTCCCGCATAAGACAAATGCAGAAGAATGTTTATCCCTGCTCTGTACCAAGTAAGTTCTAGAAAAGAACATCAGAGTGAAAGGAATCTTTTGTTACTTATTCATGTAACTTTCTTTGTAGTCCTACAAATGCTTGTGGTTTTGAGGGAGTATGTTTAGTAAGCTTCATGTTAAAATTAAAGGTTTTCAGGAACTTCTGTTGCTCTGCTTACTGCAAGTTGGGGGGACTGTTCTGGTACATACTTCATCTGATAGTTAGACTAGAAATTAAAAGCTGCTTCTTCTGGTTTTTGGAAACAACAACTGGTTAAGTAGATGATAAGAGGATCTGAATCCAGTGAGCTCCAGAACCAGCAGAGGCGTTCCAGGTCTGATAGAGCTGACTGAGCTCTTAAGACTTTAGGGGCTCCCCTAGTTCCAAGCTCATGGGTGCTGCTGCTACGTTTCCCTGTCCTTAGGTCCAACCTGTAATGAGACTCAACACAGGATCCAAAGATGGAGAGAGACACACAGACCACACTAAATGTGGTCAGGCACACAGAGGGCGTAGAGTCTAGTGCCTTTGCTTGCACCACAAAAATACAGACAGTACTGTTGGAAACACAAGGAGCACATGTGGCCTGATCCTGTTCAGCAGATCAGAGTAGGAGTTCGCTAGCAGTAACGCACATACATGCACGCGCTGGCCCTTGCTGGCCCTGGACGTTTGGTCTGTTTACTGACCAAGTAATCTCAAAAATCTCAGTCCTTCAGTTGCTGCTTCTTGTACCTATGGATTCCTAGGACCAAGGGTCTCCATCTCCACAGGTGGCACTGGTACTGAGACCTTTCGTCCTACTTAGTCTTGAAGTTTGCCAGTGATCACGCATAGACAGAACAGAGAGTGCCTGCAGAAAATGGTGAGAAATAGAGTGTGGTAAGATGAAGTGCTGGACAATACACGTGTCCATTTAAGCTACAGTCTTAAGTCTTAGAAATAAGTAAAGCCGTTTTCTTTACTAACCCTCTCAAAAGGCAGATGTTTTCTACTTCTAAGGCCGTTATGTAAGACTTATTTTAAAAAAATAAATAAATATTTTTCCTGAAAACCTTTAATTTTAACATGAAGCTTACTAAACATCCTCCCTCAAAACCCCATGCTCTGCTATAGCAAGGCCTGAGAATAATACCAAAACTAGAAAACCTCATTGCTGCTGTGGTCTGACACAACTGTTGTGATGTAATCATTTTATGGTGACAAAGTGTGTACAGGTTTTTTGTATGACAGTGCGTGTTCAGTTTTTCTTGTCTTACTGTTTCCTCTAAAACTCAGAAGGAAGAAACTAAATTACAAGAAGAGATAAGACGTCTCAAACAAGATAAGCAAGCTCTTGAGGTAGACTTGGGGCAGGCAAAGAAGGAGAGAGATTTAGCAAAAGTCCAGATTGCATCCACATCAGGTAAAGCACCTTCATTTTGTTGAATAATTTTGCCTACTCTGTGCTTCACTACATAAATGTAACCAAAACTTGTTTCTCATTAAAATATTACTTAGTCAAATGCAACTAGACCTTTTCCAAATATTGTCTAAACTTCTAATAAAAGCATACAGTGAAGGACATGCTACAGTACCTTTGGCACTCAATTAGAAAGCCTTTTCTTGTATCCAGCCAAACTCTTTGTTGTTGCCTATTAAGCTTGGTTTCTTGCCCGTCTTCCAGTGGGCATGGAAAACAGATGATTCCATTTATATGACAACTTTCTTCGTAAGAAAAGATTTACTGTGTTGCATCTTAGTCTCCTATTTAGATCTTGCCCATTTTTCACCTATAACTTATACCTTGTGTCTTTTTTTCAATGTTCTCGTCAGAACTCTTTCCAGTTTGACTTTAGTTTTCTTAATGAGAGAGGGCCAGAAGCTGGACTCTTTCACTTCCAATATCAAGTATCACAAATGCTAAGAGCTGTAATATTTACCTCCATGTCTCTTCTTAAAATGCTTGATCCCTAAATGGGAGAAGTATGGTCAATACATATCTAAGCATATATTCTATATTGTCATCCCTGTTGTTACTGAAAATTTGTTTACTAGAACATGATCAAGAATAGATTCCCCTGGGATTCTGTTTTAAATACTTTCCATGGTAAACTGTGGACCATTAAGTACTACTATATATGACAGAAAAAAGGTGGGTTTTTTTCCAATACTGTTGCATTTAAAATCCTAATTAGGGCCTGGTTTTAAAACTTTGCTGCAGTAACAGGATTGTCAAAAGAGTAAATGTATGAAATGTTTTGAGAAGGATAGTGTTGACTAATTAATTCTTCAATACATAATTACTAATAAAACAATATTACGGATGTTTTGTTCTTGTAGATGAGAAGTCTTATGAATTTAAAGTTATGGAAGAATCATACAAACAGGAAATTACTAGTTTAAAAAGAAGGCTTCAGTGGTATGCAGAAAATCAAGATCTTCTGGATAAAGATGCAGCCCGTCTTAAAGATGCAAAAGAAGAAATTGAGAAACTAAAACTAGAGGTGATAATGTCTAGCTTTATCTAAGAAATTGGAACTTAAAATTATTTCTTTTCTAGTGATGAGTATAATGTAATTCTGTCCTTCACAATAATCCCTTTTTTTCAAGAAAAAGCATGTAAACTCTTTATAACCTTTAAATCCAATGTGGACTCTTTATATGCAAAAATTGATATTACTGTGTATGCAGTGAGATTTGCAAGTGCAGAATGCTTAAAACCTGGTTTGCTTCTATTGGACATCTTGATGCGCCTGGAAACAAAAGTAACGTGTTTCCTTAAAACCTGCGAATTTCTTGACTAAGAAAAGGAAGTACATTGTTACATTAACAACTTGGAACATCCCTCTTGTCATTCTCTTTTCCTCCTTTTTACTCCATGGTAGCATAGGCAACACTTTTTCTCTTAAGTACCGGTTCTAAATTCTCTCTTAGAAAAATTCTCTGGTTGCTGTAGTAGGGAGGAAAAAGCCAAAACACTCAAAATATAAAGCAAGCAAAACTAATACATGAATATTGAATAGTTCTGAGATTTGCATTGCCTGCTTGTCAGTAGATTTGACTTAGGATTCACAGAAATGAAGAATTTTACCAGTGATAAAATAGAATTGATCTTGGAATTTTTTCATGGTGTTTTATTAGAGCGATCACAGATGAAAGGAGGTGCTTCTGAAGGAGCAGCCAGGGAAGGAGATCCCTTAAACACCATCATGTCAAACTTTGATCAACGTATCATTGCTGTGAAAGAAAATATTTTTATTTGCATTTTCTCCAGGATGGACTGGTGTTTAAAAACAATGAAGAGCTTTGACTATACTGGCATAAAAGCATTACTTATGCTAACGTTGCCAACATGAGAGAGAAATCAAGATAGGAATAATTCCAACTGTACAAGGTGTAACTTCCCTGTACAGTGGTTGTAGTGGCTGATAAAGGTAGGAAATTAAATTTTAAATTAAAGCTTTGAGTCTTCATGGCCAGACTTTGTGGGAGTGCAGGAGCATTAGCTATCCAGTTCCTTCCCCTGATCCTGGGAGTCAGCATTTCTTTAGGCACAACATAATGTTGCCTTTTGGCTATTTCTGTATCTCATCACGGAGCATATCCTTGCAAATCACAAACCATTTCCTTAACTCGCTCTGAATTCATGTAATGCGCTGTAGTACTTTATATTATAGCTTATTAACCAAGCCTGCATACTGGAAGTATGGGAGAAAGAAGGTTTACTGATCTGAAGACAAGAATGTCCCAGAGCTGAAGTTCTCTTCTAGATTTTCATAGCTACTTTCAGCTCCTTTGATCTTAAGTGGCTTGAAGAGTCTGTAACTTAGTTTAAGAACCTGAAGTATCAGTACAGAAATTACTATTACCAGTTTTTAACTTGCAGAATACTTCCATTATATTGTGTGTGTTTGAAGTGCTTACTTCTGTACTGCAGAACAATGTCTCTGAATATATATTTCAATTATATTTTCTCATAAATTGGATAGGTTGAGAAGCTCAGAGCTGAAGCTGGAGATCAGTGTGTGCAACAGAAGAAACGTTTGCGAGACAGAGCAGCAGATGCTAAAAGAATTCAGGATCTTGAGCGACAAGTATGCAATAATAGAACGGTGTTTCATTTAACCTTTATTTCAGATAAACACTTACCAGCCCTTTCATAAAGATAAAGCATTGAATGAAGCCCTGTGATAAACTTGTGCTATGGAACACTCTTAACACAAAAAGCTACAATTATTTACTTACAAAGAGCTCTTCTGCTACTATGTTCTAATAAGCTATTTACCGATAGCCCTTTTAAAATCCTTTAACATTAAAATACTGTTTAGATTTTCTTGGAAAGGGACAGGAGGTCAAAAGCATACGCAAGCTTGCTCTTTGTCTTCTAAGACTCCTGTCTATGTTCAGTAATCCCTTAACATTATGACCACTTTCAACCAAGTTGATTCAAGACTAGGTGTTTAAATTTTACTAGATTCCTACAAGATTCATGAAAACTGAGGGAGTAAAGACCTTAAAATCCATGTTTCTACTGAGGAAAAGTCAGATGGAAGTGGGCCTTTCTGAATTTTAGGAAATGGTAGCTGCAGTTGGTCGGGATGTGGGACAAATGAGAAAGAACCTGTGCGGTATTCTAATGTGAAGAATATCTTATCCATAGATAAGAGGGGCTTGTTATTAGTCTTGCATGCAAGGTGTTAGTTTTATTTTATTGCAGACTCCAAAATAAAAGGCATATAACGTGTTATTGGGAGAATAATTTCAATACTGTTATGAAATATCTCTGTAACAGTTGGAAAAGTAGAATGTGAATGTAAGTCTAGAAAAAGAGCAAGTGCTTTAACAGCATTAAGAGCCATATAGAACCTAAGTGCTAGGAAGTAAATAAAAGGTCCATTTGACATAAGACAATCTGAAGACCAGAGCAATATTTTGTTTAAGATGATATATCAAGTCAGTCAGTAAGAGATGATGAGTCTTGCTTTTCTGTAAACAATAACATAAATGTAAACAATGTAAAAAAATTGTCAACATATGCATCTCTAGTTTTCATTCTTCACCTAGCTTAAGTGGGTGACATTTGTTAACATTCTGTCACTTATTTCCGTTCACTTTTCATTAGAACTTTATTATTTTTGACTTCTGACTTAATTTTCTTTTTGATAGATCAGAGAAATGGAAGGAATTCTGAAAAGAAGGTACCCAAATTCTTTGCCTGCTTTGATTTATGCTGCTGCTGCTGCTGAGAAAACTAATGATCATTCAGCTAAAACAAACACAATTGATTTTTTGGAGAGACGAATAAAAAAGTTAGAAACAGAACTTGAAGGTAAAGATGATGAAGCTAAAAGAAGTCTCCGTACCATGGAACAACAATTTCAAAAAATAAAGGTAAAAATTGAGGACTTGTTGAGTAGTCTGCTCTGCAAGTAACAGTCACAAGGTTGCTCGGGTCTAACACAGAGTAGTGGTGAAAACTAAAGGCAAAGACCATATTCAAGGGAAAAAATATTCAAAGAATTTATAATCAGAATTTCAGTAGGTTTAGCACCCAAGATGAAAAGAGCATTGAAATTGTTAGACTAGTATTGAAACCAAGAGGACAAGTTCTTGAGGTATAATAATTTAATTCTTACAATTCAGATAAGTTCATTTCATCCTGTGGGTCAGGTAGCTGCTTACCTAATTCCTTCTTGTACCAAAGGCTGTCCTTTCAAAGGTCTGCCGACTGAGCATTTCTGCAGGGAACGTCTGGGAACACTAAACATTCTTTCCAAAAATTGCATGGTAGCAAGTCTGAAGACTTGTGTTAGGAAGCATGGAAGTCTGACATTTTACTTCAAGGGAAAGGTGAACTGTGCAGGTGTTTAATGAGCAGGAAAGGAAAGCATTGCCCAGTTGTTCCTCCTTTTTTCCACGTGAGTAACTCATCATGCTTTGGAGGCTGTCCAGGCTATATAAGAAGGGTTAGGTTTTCCTCAGCTCATTAGGAAGAAAGAGTCTGTGTCTCTCTGAATTCGTACTTCTATATTCGTATTTAGTTCTTTTTTTTTATTTATTTATGTCCTCTTAAAATTTAAGATGGTTTTAAAAATGTGAAGTACAATTTTGAGGCATGTGACAGTAATGTTTGCAAACTGACACATGGCAAATACACAATGACAGATTTTTAAAAAATTAAAAGACTTCTTGCTGTACTAAAATAAGATGTTATCTTGCCTATCTCAGTTGGTAACATCTGAAGAGAACTCAATTATATAAAAATGAATAACTTTCTTGTAAATTCAGTTTTCTTTCCCATAGTTACTACACTCATTGTGAGTGGAGGATTACTTTGTAGTAAATGGTCTGAGTAATTCTGCTTTACAGCAGACTTAAGTTTGCTTCATGTGATTTTTTCACTTACTGATTTCTGAACCAATTGAGTAGTGTTGTTAAGGATACACATCAGTATTAGGTCTTGTGAAATCTTGCTTCAGGTGTGCAGAAACTTTAAAGAATAATAGGAAGAGCTAATAATAAAAGTACACTTGAGGAAACTGCTTTTTCTTCCCCTCCTCCCACTCCCCTCCCTTAGATACAGTATGAGCAAAGACTTGTAGAGCTTGAGCAACTACTTGCCTACAAATTTATGAGTGAATCACCAAAACTGACTGGTGATAAAGCCAATTCTACAGAACTTGAACAGGAGCTTCAGAATCTAAAGAAGACCCATCAGATCACTGTTAAAAACCTCCAGACAGAAATTGAAAACCTTAAAAGTCAAAATTCCCAATTAAAACTCAGAAGTAAAAAGGATAATGAAGACTTAGAATCCACGGACAGTCAAATGAAACAAGGTAACACAAAAGACAGACTGTTAAAACTAAATGAAGAACTAGTCACCAAAACCAGAGAAATACAAGACCTTACAAAAACTGTAGAGAAACTTCAAAAAGAAAGGATGATGATGTTGTCTGATAATAATTTGAGAAATAAAACAGGTAATAAGGAAAACTCTACAGAGATCTTGAAAAAGAATACCTCAGCGACAGATAAAAGGAATTCCAGCAACAGTGAACCCTTTCTAAGCATTTTCAATGATGACAAAATATACCAACCGCATACCTTTTCTGATTCTAATCTCTCGGAAGTTCTGCAAGAAAATGCACAGCTGAAAGAGGAGCTAGAAAGATTGTCTCTCGAAATGAGCGAGCAGAGAGTGAAGTCTCAAGCAACACTGGCTTATTCTGAAAATAACGTACGAAGGTAAATGCTCAGCATGTTCCTTTAAAAACCTTGTTAAAGTGTTGGCTGATGCTGGATTGAAGTGACACATTGCCATGTCAGCCATGTGTCGAGCTAGCTTATACTTGGCCAGTGTTCTCTGTAAATTTTATTTTTACTGTTTGGTTTTGGTTTGGGGGGGAGGGGGGTTATTGTTTTTTATTTTTAGAGCGGTGCACTGTCATGATTCTTTCTACAGGCAAACATGGATTAATCCTTCTTATTAATAGTACAACTCGTCATGCTTTTGAGCAAAAAGATGTCACTGTAAATCATTGCATCTTAGATGCTTTGCGTTTGTGTTGTAGAGCGTTAATATTTGATACACATAGTTTCCTTCAAACCAGGGTATGCTTTCAGTGGGATTTACTTGACCAACTGTAGAAACTTTACACTTCACCTAGCCTCCCCTAGATCAAAGTAGAGGAAATGTGGCATATTTAGATTGCAACACATTCTGTCCTAAAATAGATACCTGAAATAGGACAGTTGCATTATGATTTAAAAGCACCTATTTTCTCTCCTTTTTTTTTTTTTTTTTTTTTTTACAAGAGGAACCAAAAAAGATGATCGGCTGCGTTTTCTGTATTCTAAGTGCCTCCAGTTAAGAGGCACGCATCCAGCATTGTAGGCTTCCTCACCTTGTCATCCCTCCAGAGCTGTAGAAGTAATGGTGGTGCTATCTTGTGAGGTTTTGCTATGAAATTTCAAAGACATGCCGCCTTTAAAATTTTTGATATTTTATATGTTCAAATGAGAAACTTTGCTGCATTTTTGAACTATCTTTAGCTTCTTTACTACATCTTCTTTTCCTCTCACTCTGTTCAGGATACAGGAAGACACAGCAGAATACATTGCATCTTTGAAAGCTTCCCATCAGAGGGAAGTGGAGAAGATTCTTTGCCAGCATGCAAAAGAGTATTCTACTTCTAAAGTAGCTGAACTAAACAGCAGAATTTCAACACAAGAGGTATGATACAGTAGATACATTCATCACTTACAGATATCTGTTAAAGTTATTTCTTTCTATATTACTGTAAACTTTATCTTTCTTTGAAGGTATGGTTTTAAAAATGGGCCTGTGCCACTGTATTCCCAGGCTGGCTGAGGTTGGAAGGGATGCTCTGAAGGTCATCTTGTCCAAACCCCCTGCACAAGCAGGGCCACCTAGAGCCAGTTGCTCAGGACCATGCCCAGATGGCTTTTGAATATCTCCAAGGAGGGAGATATCCTGACCAGATCCTCTGCCACCAGGGGTGTATCTTCCTCCTTCCAGACTTGCCCCTAGTCTCTGGGGCCTTGGATTCCTGAAGGCCAGTCTTGCTAGTAAAGACTGAGGTGAAGAAGGCATTCTGTATCTCAGCCTTTTCCATGTCCTGGGTCACCAGGGCCCCTGCCCCATTTATCAGCAGGCCCACGTTTTCTCTAGTCTCCTGTTTGCCACTTGGGTACTTACAGGAACTCTTCTTGATGCCTTTGCCGGTCTCGCCAGATTGAATTTCAGGTGGGCTTGGGCTTTTCTAACCACATCTCTGCATGCTCGGACAGTGTCTCTGTATTCCTCGCAGATTACCTGTCCTTATTGCCACTGTCTGTACGCTTCCTTTTTATGTTTGAGTTTTGCCAGGAGTTCCTTGTTCATCCATGCAGGCCTCCTGGTGTTTTTGCCTGACTTTCTGCTTGTTGGGATGGACTGCTCTTAAGCTTGGAGGAGGCGATCCTTGAATGTCAACTGGCTTGCTTGGACCCCTCCTCCCCCCCAGGGCACAATCCCATGGGACTCTTCCAAGCAGATCTTTGAAGAGGCCAGTCTGCTCTTCTAAAGGCCAGGACTGTGATCTTGCTTTTTGGCCTGCTCCCTCCTCTCAGGACCCTGAACTCCACCATCTCATGGTCGCTGCAGCTGAGGTGGTCTTTGACAGTCACGTCCCCAGCAAACCCTTCTTTGTTCGCGAGTTTAAGGCCCAGCAGAGCACCTCTGCTCACTGGCTCCTCTATCACTTGGATCAGGAATTTGTCATCAGCGCTTTCCAGGAACCTCCTGGATTGCTTGTAGAGAACGTGGGCTCTGTGATTATATTTGTGCATTAAAATTTTGGGAGAAGTTTTATACACGGTATGAAGGTAGAAAGCTATTGCATTCAGATTATTTCAGAACCTTTTTTAACAGAGGAAAGTAACTTGAAGATTGAGACGTAGAGGATTGTTAAATAGCACGCATGCACACGTGTTAGAGGTGGTATTGTTAATACATGCATCACTTATACCTGCAGTACTACAATACTGATTATATTTTTGGTGTATTTTTCCCACATAGGTTTTCACGTGTTGTCATGGGTATTTATGTTAATGACAAACTACTTTTAATGTTTTTGTAGATATTAATAAAACATCTCCAAAAACAAATCAGTGAACAACAGAGACATCAGGAAGCCCTTTTAGTTTCACAGATGCGAGAGGAACTCCTACAAAAAGAGGTATATTTAAATTTGGAGTTGGGGTACTTTATTCTAATAAAAGAGCTTTCATTTTCATCCTTATAAAGCCTCAAATGAGCACAATGAGACAAATGTTAATAATTTATTTCTTCTGTGACTGCTTTACAGATTATTAATGACAGCGATGGTTAAGAGAATCCTGCCTGACCCACATGTTACAGGCTGAGTTCTAGGGGCTGGCATCTAAGAAAATGTAATGGAGTGCCTTTGTTACAAATATCACTGCAAGACTATACAGAGAGAAAAGTCTTGCTTTTGCCCTCCAGCAGGATTGCTGTGCTGCTTGTAAAATACATTTTAAGCATTAAATGGTTAAATAAGTTGAGCTGAAAAAAGAAGGCAACCAAACCGGCAAATGGAATTAGTCATGATAGAGAAAGGCACTACCATTTGTGATAGGATTGAGTCCTCTGTCTAAAATGGTGGTACCTCAAAAAAGGCAAACTTTTTTTCTGAGGCTCCCTGGAACATTGTTATTTGAATACTAATTTCAGAAACGCTGTTTATGGATGTTTTCCATTAACTGTGTAGTTCTCTTGCATAACAGCTTGCATGTAGCACAGCTTTGTATTTAACATAGTTCTGTTACTGGCAAAAGACATGGAGCCCATTTTCTCCTGGGGCTTTTTTCCCCTCATAACATCTTTCCTGCATGAATTTTTCTTGTATTTAGTTAAGTACTTGAGATCATGCATCAGCCCTTCCCTTCAGTGGGGCAACGTAGCAGCCAAGCAGCAGCCACTCCGTTTCACAGACCTTGTCAAACGAAGGCTTCTGCTCCTCTGACAAATGGGGCTGAAATTGGCCCACAGGTTCAAAGCTGCCGGAGTCATGGACAGGCAAAAATGCAATAACACCAGCCTTGTTATTTTAGAAAACACATTAAAAAATGGAAATAATAGTAAGCCGTCTTGGAGTCACTTCTCGGTAAGAGTGACAACATCTTACGAAGACGCGATGCTTGAATTCAGCAGCCGAGCACCAAGGACAGCTGAGTGCTTGAAGAGGGTCAGCAGTTCTCAGATACATTGGGTGAGGGGAGCTAAGGGTTATAACAAAGGACAGAGACTTCAAAGCTTTCGCTTTAGTTTACTTATACACGTTAAGAAAGGAACCAAAAAAGACTTATGATGTTAAATGAAGAAATATCAAGTTACTTAAAATAGGCAAGGAATAAGAATAAACCGGTAGGGCTTTATAAGAAAACTTACCTGAATTTCGGGAGGATCAGGAAATCAGTTGTAAGTCACTGGTAGAGTTGATTTGACCTAGCAATTATTAGACCAAAGGGGGTTTGTAATTGTGTCTGTTAGCAGCGTGTCTTTTCTTAATTTATTCCTTAGATATACTCTGGTACATTTTATATTTTATCTTTATCCAGGGTGTGAGAAGGGATTGTGTAAGAACATCTAATTGTAATATTCTCTATTAATTTTTTTAGTATGTTTAGAAGTATAAAATTTGACTGTGAATAATCACTTCATAACATATTATGAACAGGATTTTTCAAAAAGGACTAGATTTTCATATCCTCAGGCCACTTCTTACAAATGAAAGATCTAAGTCCCTGAGCCCCTGGTTAAGCTTTTGAAGAAAGGAGATTTCTCTTTTATGCCTTCCTTTCTGCAGCTTTTGAATGGAATGATTAAACAACGCAAATACACTTTGAAAGGACTCTGTTTTATACGCTGCTTAACACAATGATAACAATTTTCATCGATCCTCTCAAACTGTAGGTGACGAAATTGTTGGAAGAACTGAGAGAAGCTAAGGAGAGCCAGAGTCCTGAAATGAAACATTTCTTATGCCTGGAAAAGAAAATCAAGCATATAGAGACCAGACATGCAGAAAGAGAGCAGGAAATTCAAAAGGTACACCAGAGTATATCTGCATTTACTTCTCAAGAGCAATTTATCGCTTTTACTGTAACTTTATGGGTTTTGCACAGCCCTGTTCAGCTCACACTGCAGGGGATGAAGTACTTTTTGATACAGCCGTGGTTTTGTCTTTGGTGCCCGCTGATGTGAGCGAATGTAGATACAGTCCTCGTCAGCACGTCCTTGCTGTGGTAATCAAGATTGCTTGTGCACGACTCGCATTTCGGGTGCGTAACTTCCTCACAACCTGATCTCAGGAGGCCTTGCTTTTGCAGAGGGTTGGACCGCATGACCTCTGGAAGTCCCTTGGATCATTCAGTTATTTCATATTTCAATTACACAATGAAAGCTAGCTATTGAAAAATTGATGAGAGTTTGTAGTGCAGAGTTTGTTAAGCTATGATATATTCCTCAACTGAACAGTAATTTTATTTTCTAGTTCTAGAAATCCTATTCAGAAAAGCTGCATTAAAAGTATAGCAAAATTTTGTAGCAGTCTACCACATACTGGTTTTAATATCCAAACCACCAACAAAAAAAAGCCATTAGCCTCCACAAACTAAAAAAATTCAGATTTTGAAGGTTGGATCTTTGTGATACAGCTTCTTGTATCTGACATTTGAATCGGTAAAACAATTTTGCATTGATATTTTTTTTTCCATCTTATTTTATGTCATGGCCTCCATCCTGATTTTTTTATCTATCGGGGGAGCTTCTATCATCTGAAAACAGTTTTCTAGTTCATATAGAACTTTTTTTTTTCTCAACACTTTCATCACTTAAATATATGACCATCTTTCATTAGTGTTTTAACTTAGGTTTTACTTAAATATATGAAGTCAAAGAAGGGCAGTTGGACTGGCCGATCATCAAACCTGTAGTAGTTCTTCATTTGTGGAGTTTATTTTGCGGTTTTGAGGCTAAATCTCAAGGAATACACTTTCATGTACAGTATTGTGGTAGAAGGTTTTATTCTCATACATTTCTACATCAGATATTGAATTTTCTTTCCAAAAAGAGCTGTGCATAAAACAAGTCACTGGATTAAGAACAAACCCTGCTGCCACCGATGATTTTATTAGTTTTGTTCACATTCTGTCTTGCTAAAGGCAACTGTAGTACAGTTAATTTTTTTATGCTATTCATTTGCTTTTGTATTATGTGAGAATTTCTTTACCATTTCTGTAAAGTGTCTGCTGCTGCCTAGCCTGTGATCTCTCTCCACTGAATTCATTGCCTGACCTATAGTGTTTACTATAGTATTTAGTGAGATGTTTTGTAATGTATTTTAAAAATAAAAGTAATAGTATAGGCAACAATTACTACTAAGTAATTTCCTCTTTCCTGGTGCTACTAGCCTTGTTACATATGAAGCTTTTGGTTTTGTTGCCTTAGTTTTGCACCCTTAATCATCTGCAGTGGGCAGAGAACAGTCCCCCAGGTGAATGGTAACAAAATGAACAATGTAGAAAAACTAATTGCTGAAGAAAGAAATAACAGGTTATCCTCAGATTCAAACTACAGACAGTAATTATGACCTTTAAGGGACAGAGTTTTCCTTAAAGAATCTATTGGAATTAATAATGGTGTGGAGATTTTGATACCTTGTGACACTTTTTATTTTGGGTAATTTAATAGGATTATGCCATAGATTCATGTCAAAATTAATTCAAACTTTTATCTGCAGCAGCTTCAGGCCTTTGTTGTCTACAAGATATTTCTGATAATTCATAGAACCTGTGGGTTTTAAAAGTACAATGGCAGCCCAGAACACGTCAGTCAGATTTGGTTTGTTTCTCTTGCAGAGCGTTCTTTTAATTAACACATTTAAATGGTAATTCAAAAGGTTCATTTTGATTACAGAGGGTTTTATGTTACATGCTCAGCTTTGTCTTAAATATTCAAACTTTTAATTGCTGCTTTGGAGAGGGTAAGTTAAATTCTCCTGCGGCTCATTAGTCAATAAGAGATTCTACCCTTCTGTCATTAATGCAACTGTTTAAAGGAATTCATTGCTACCAGAATGATTTTTTTGTAATATTCAGAACAAATTGCTTCCACTTAACGTGAGCACTGGGCTTTGAGACTGAGCATCAAGTATAACGCAGTGGCGTGTTTTTGCAAAGGGGCAGGGCTGGCTGAGTCCTTGCCTAAGAAGTCACAGTGCTGACTTGCCTCTCATTTGCAGGCAGCCCAACGAACGCACCACAGTACTGAAGCAAGGCAAACCCAGGAGGTTGAGAAGTGGCGAAGGCTGGCACAGCGCAAGAATCAAGAACTGGAAAAATTTCGAGTGGAACTGGATTCCATATTAGATGTTTTACGTGAACTGCAGAAACAAGGGGTTGTTATTCCTGCACCTCAGTCCAGTGGATGCAGCGTGACAGAGAGCTGTTGGAAGACGTGATTAGGTAGGAGCTGATTAGAGAAGCAGAATTTTAACATTCAAAGTTATGTATAGAAAATAATATTGAAAATCATCGATGTAAATTGAATTACATTCTGATCTTATCTGGAGTCTTGCTTGTCCAAAGGTATATTTTCATTGAGCAACGCCCCAGTCATATTGTACTACTTATATTTTGTTAGTAATAAAGTTACATGCAATTTTTAAAAAATATTAGGAATATTGAGGTTATTCCATAGATTCAGTTATCATTGAAAACCATTTGATGCTTTTTCGGATACTGTAGAACATGCCTGAATACTTTTAACATTTATTTATAACTTGTCTTATAGTGATTCCTTTGTGAACAATGAGTACTAATGCTGTTTGGCTTGTATTTTTAGTGTATAGAGTTATTATTTTTCACTTGGTAGGGCATGAAAATCCTCTTTTTCCAACCTTTTGCTTCTCTCCCTCCAATTCATAAAACATTCCTTCCCTTAGCTTCAAGAACCCTTTCAACTTTGTGACCGATTGGAGGGCTGGAGCAGGGCAGGCAGTCTCTGGTGATGCTCAGATTCAAACTATTCTCTGTTTACTTTTCAAGTATTTCCCACTGTGCTGGTAAGAATGACAGCAGAGTGGTCTAGCTGAATTGTTGTGGGGCAGATATGAAAAAAGCCTATATAGCAGAGTGTGAGAGCAGTTGTTGGTATCCCTTTTAAAAGGGAAGGCTGTATTGAGTAAGATTTCTTTTTTTTACAATGGCCTGTTCTGGATCTGGCATAGTAGTGTCTTTATAGATGATCCTGACAGAACAAAGAGGCCAGCCAAAGGTGAAGACAAGGTACTAAAGCTCAGACTGCAGGGATATGTTAGCGGGCAAATTTAGAGTTAAAATACTGAGCAAGTTGAAAAAGGAGCTGTAAAAACCTGAAACAACTATAGCGGTCAGGAGTGACAAAGGCAAAGTAGTATGCTTAAGCAGGAATAATCCACTACCCAGGTACCGAACGTGGCTAAACTTTCTGCTGAAGTGACAGGCATGGTAGGTAACCAGCTGGATGTTGGCAAGACCATTGCCTTCTCCCTCTCCTTTTACACCCTGCAGGAGTTACAGATCAAAGTGTTGAGCCTGTAAGATATTAGCTAGCGTAGCAGCAATTCCTACTGTATCACTGACATGTAACTTGTACTTCATGTGCTAAGCTTTTGGTCCCTTGTTTCAAGAAAGAGCTGGACCAACTGGAGGGAAAAGAACCGTCAGCAGTCTGGAAAATGTAACCTTAGGAACCGCAGAACCCACAGGGCTGCCCTGCCCCGGAGAGGAGACTGGGGAGGGAAGATGAGGATGGCCATGACACTTGTCAGATATGAAAAAACCTCCTGCTAAAAGGATAGAAAAAGGAGCAGCAGTAAGTCAAATTAAAGAAAATTCAAGATGGATAGCTATTTGGTGGCTGGAAGGACAGGTTTTCAAATAAATCAGTAAAGTCTCAGCACTGCAAGTCCTTAAGAATTCCACAGCACATATATTGAGGTTGTAGCTCAATCAACTATACTTATTTAAGGCAAAGAGAAGATAAAAGCTAGAATGTGCTCTTCTGGTCCCTGAAGTATCGGTTGAAGGAGCATTTAAGTCAAATGTGAAATAGTTCAGGCCTGTGTAGTTGTATTTATGTATCGTGCTTCTGCAGAGACCAGCAGTAAACATGCATTTTGTGTTATACAAGCATGTGACTGAGCATGCATAAAGAACAAAATAGTATAACAAATTATACCCTGAAGGCACAGACAGTAATTAAGTGCAAGGATTATTTTTTTAGAGGATACACATACACAGACATAAAGTGAGAAAGAGTGTATACACATTATATAAATCGGTATAAAAAAAGGATGGTCAGTTGGCAATGAATACAGTAATCTTGGTTGTTCCATATTCAGATATTTTCAGTATGGATGTTTTGTCCCCCAATAATGAAGTATTAGTGTGTATTCATAAAATGTGTAAATACAGTAATGCTTTGTATATGAAATATCAGCTATGTGTAAATATACTGTATTTTCTTGATTTGGGACTTTTGCAACTGAAAAGGATGAAATTGGATAATTTCAACTTACCCTTTATTTCCTGTACAATTTGCTGTACATGTAACAGTGTATTGTGTGTCACCTGAAGTGTAATTTCTTTAAATTACAGCAAGCCCTGTGTTCCCAGAGAGGGGGCTTGCCTTAGTGGTCATGCAGTTCATTCAAACACCTTTTAAAATTGTTACCTGGTATCTTACATAGTTTGAATTAAATTTCAAATTAAATTCTCTCTATTTTACTGAGCAGGGACAGTATTAGTTACCATTACTGTAAGCGATAAGATGGTTTATACTGTGTTCTCACATGTATTTATGTAGTTGTACACTCGCTGAAGCATGGTCTTTAGTTTTTAGACGTTGCTGGTGAAGGGGGCACAAGACACAGTAACAGACTCCCCCTGGCCTTGAATGGCTGTGGTCACGATGTTCTTTTTGGAGAACTAAGGTCCAAGTTTTAACTTCTCTGCTAAAGTTTTTGTTCTTGACTCTCCAGCAGTCGTGACAGTACAGAAAGGGGAAGATACCTTGAAACGGAACAAAGGCTGACAGAAGTGGTCATTAGCTTTTACTGTATTCCACTGAGGATTTCAGAATTACGTATTCCTCGTGTATGTCTTTCCTCTTCTTATGCCATACTAGTTCATCATGCATTTCCAGGAGGCATCGTAATGGATGGATTAAAAGAATTGTAAACATGGTTTCTTTCAATTGTTGCCTGATGTTTAACTGGAATTCATTTGTTTACAGCAAAGCAGCTGGAGTCTAATAATTTGACTTGTCATGTTTGATGCTTTTAGGAAATCAAGTGAGCAGCTGGCTGGGTGACCCAGTAACCTAGATCACAGAGAAGACATTTGCCTCAAGAGAGGAAAACGGTGTGCAGAGGAGTCAGATCTCATCGTGGCATTCATGGCAGGGACATACGCAGTGCATTCTATTTCAAGTTCTCTGAAATACATGTCAAAATTTTTCATGTAACAAATTAAACAGGTTATCATAGATGAAGACTTTATTTGATAGTACATAATACATTTTGAAGTCTGCCACTCTATCCAGTGTTTAACCTATTCTGGAACAAAGAAAACAGCACTAGCTGTGCAAAGCCAGCTCTGCAGGGAAGGGAGGCCATACATCAAGTGCTGCCCTAACTCTTTTGAACAGAAAGTCCTCTGACAACTTTGAACTGTAGTGTTTGCCTTTCATAGAGCTAACTATGTACCTCTTGTCCAAAAATAAGAAAGCACAGGCCTCCAACTTTTGCTGTGGTTGGAGAACATGTGGTAAAAGGCTCTGGCTCCGTGCTGGCCTTGCTACCTGGTAATACGTGAGCCGACAGAGTAATAAGAGTAATTTAGCTTTGTCATCTTTCACTGCCAGGAGGACAGGGCAGAGTACAAGGGAAAAAAAAAACAAACAAACAAACTTAAAAACCACTTAAATTCCTCCTTTGCCAGGCTTGGGAAGGGCTTTGTGGGGTTCTTTTAATCACAGAGTGACAAAAACATCAGTATTAAAGTATTTGAGATCTATAGCTCAGGTGCATAAATACTAAATTGCATGACAAATACACATCATTTACTTCACCTTTTAGCCTCAGAGACCATATACCACTGGATTTTAGTAGAGAAGTTCATGGTTTTACCTTTCCCTTTTCTCTATGACAAGGCACTTTCTGATTTTACATTGTATTGTTTTGTCTTTTTTTTAAAAAAAAGGTACACACCAAAAGTTTGTTTACACCAAAGAACATTTCACAAATATTCACCTTTGAAAACTGGAATACAGAACTTAACCTGGTATGTTCTTACAGAATACAATACACATTTATGCAAACAAACATTGTAATTATCATAGGGGAACTCTCCACAAAGTTAAATCTACCACAGGTGATGCATTTATAGTGAATTTTGAAAAGAGGCTCTGAAACAGACAGCCCAAGCAGTAAGAAAACTTGCAATAATTCTGTTTTCAAACACCATTAAATTCCAAGTACTCCTTTTGAAGGATTACCCTGGTCAAAACACTTTCTATTCACTTCATAGTGAACCAACTCATGTTGGTTTTCTGGGAAAAGTTGAAAATTTTTAAACTTGTTTGTACAAAGTTGGTTATTACATCAACCCCCTTTCCCCTGAGACAAAACATTGTGTCTATTAGTTCTTCAAAAGGAAAAAGAAAGAAAGAACAGCTTTAAAATAACTGCTTTTGAAGACTGCAGAAAGTTTCTGCATTTGCCTTTGACTCTGCTCTAATGCGGAGGCAGAGCAAAAGTCTGAATCAGACTGCATTGCTGCCACAGTGCTTCTGAAGTCAGGTGGGAGCTGGGCAGTGGGGACTGCCAGGTTATTTTTCTGTAAAAAGCAGTGTGAAGGACTTTATAGAAGGGAGATAAGATGGAAAAAGCAGAAGAACCATCAGGGAAGAACAGAAGCAGGAACTAAACACTTAATCCTGTAAAGGTATCTAACACATGCTTCAGAAGGACCCTAGGAACACAATTCAAATGTGCTGTAAGTTCAGTTGGCATTATCCCTTGATCATTTTATTAAATACCTTTCATCTACGTGTTAAGTGTCACCAGCATCTGTACACATGAATACTTCTTTGTCCCCAAAGTAGCAGTTATGCACCCAAATGCCACAAAGATTTCAGGTAGCAGAAGAAAAGCTTATGTTAGCCCACTGGGAATAGCGAGCTTTTCTTTTTCTAAAACCAGACTTGCATTATTTTGAAATATAGCTTTAAATGCTTTAAAAATAAGCTTCCTTTCTCAATTGCAGAGGAGATGGATTTTACGCAGATTTTCCCCTCATTTAAGCAGCATTTCAGTTTTCAAGCATGGCAAAGGAAAAAAAAAAAACACAACTTTAAAAAAAGAATAGATCAAAATCACTGAAGGCAGCTCACTCATCAGAAATGGGCTATAAAAGCCATGTTTAATAGAAGTCCCAGAGCTTGTTAGCAAGAACAATATTGAGCTTCAGGTCAAAGTTTAACCACCAGCTAGCTAACAGTTGTTTGAGGTGCCTCAGAGCAGTTGCCTCATTCAGAAGGCAGATTTCCCAGACTTCGGAATTTGGGAAGAGAAAAGGGAAATCCAGAGCTACAGCCTTCATACTTGTGGTTAAGTACTTACTGGAAAAGGCCTGCCCCTGAAGCAGCATGCTGGAGACCTACACTGCAAGCTGGGCAGCCGTCCTCATTTATAACACGGTTCACTTCACTCTTCTCATGGGAACTATTTTCAACAATAATCTGCTAGTTTTAAACAGTCTCTGCTTTGCTTTAAGTAAGTATAATCCCATTACTTTAAATACTGGGAAGTAGTGCAGGAGTTACATTTGAAAACAGGAAATTTTGGTATAAGTGGTTTATAGTAAGGGCACAGGAGATAAAATAAAAGAGGTTTCCTGACTCTGTATTCTTTAAATGCACAACCCAGTCA
Organism: Cariama cristata; assembly: GCF_000690535.1. Taxonomy (NCBI): domain Eukaryota; kingdom Metazoa; phylum Chordata; class Aves; order Cariamiformes; family Cariamidae; genus Cariama; species Cariama cristata. The sequence goes on from NW_009610278.1 coordinate 49,847, forward strand.
TTATTTTTCTATTTATCAGGTGAATTAATCAGCATTTATGTGTCTGAAGCATGTATCAGCAGGCCATCACTACATTTTCACTCCGACACAAACATACTGTATACAAAGCAGGTTAGTTTCAAGAAAACCCAGTTAGGCACAGTATCTTGAGCCCACTGGTTTCATTTCAGTTAAGAGCTTCCTGCAGAGCACTCCAAATCCAGCAAAGGATTTGAACCTGGTTCCTCTGCATCCTATGTGCTTGCTCTGAAGCCATTTGGCCATTAGTTACCATCTTTTGAAGAACGCTGAAACGTAATTTAAGTACTGACTAAGGTTTAGAACCTTGTTCCTTCTTTACAAACTAAAGGCTGAAATTACACCTATTCAATTCCTTAACAAACCTTGCCCTGGGAGAACAGCCATGGTTGCAACATCATCCCAATTGAGTACCAAAAAAAAAATAAAAAATAAAAAATGGAGCAAGCACAGCTCAGCTATGCTTTTGGAGCCGGTCCTGTCAACAACTCCAAGCCTGCTAGCCCTTCACTAGTCAAAAAAGGGCCATTTATGGAGCCAAGAAGCATAAGAAGGTTCAGCCGATAAGCAAAGCATAACACCAACTTAACATCCCACTACCATTTGCATATAGTAACTCTATTCGCAAAAGAAGAATAGTTTTTATCTGATTTCCTGTGATTTAGCTCCTGAATCCTGCACTTACCAAACTGGAAGTTCACATCAGCAATAAAAAAAAAAAGGCAAATGACTGTTTGTGTGTAGAGTACTAATTCTAGGCCATCACTGGACAGCTGTCAGAATGTCACTCTGAAGTACTATCATTACAGGCAACGATTTGCTTTTAACTCAGCAGCAGTCGGTGGTAACATCTTGTAAATACTGTAACTGAACAATTTAATATGTGACGTATTCCTTCTGGAAGCTTTGTGAGGTGGGTTTAACCTACACCGAAAAGCAGTTTGGAATCAGAAACTGTGGTTAATGCTAAGCAGACATCCATTGTGCTGCTCAGTTTCACATGTCCTTCTGGGGAGCGGCAGAAGCTGCAGAACCTCCCCAGGGGCTGCCTGTTTATTCCTTGCCTCAGTCTTAATTTCAGGTTTATGCTTTTCTTGGCCAAGGAGCTTGCTTACACCTCCCAATGCCAGGCTCCAGCCTCACACTCTCCACAAGTTGTTATGGCATCCTTCAGAAGCTGGACATAAGCAGTCATTTAAAAGCAAAGAACAAAACAAACAAAAAAAATCGGGAAGCAAAAATAATGCTAGGCAAAAGGTTTAGACCACAGAAGGCATCAGAACAAAGCATTCAGTGTTTTACTTCTTGTCTAAACCAAGTTCTGTCAGCACAGCCATTCTTACATACAATAAAAAGCACAGGTCTGAAATACCTTCTATCAAAATAGCAGAAGGCCCAGAAAGGCTTTAAATTGGACAATAACAGGAACATTTACCGTAAAGTAAAAGGCTTTTCAGTCAAGGATCCGATGGGAAGATGGCATGACTGATTTGCTTTCTAAAATGATTGGTGGCTCTGAGATGAGGAGATCATCCTCACCTAGTGAAGAGTTCTGCTCAGTGTTCACAAAGTTAGGAATGTTAAATTTTGTAAGACAATGTAGGTCCTCCTCAAACTTTCCACTGCTCCTGGGCACCTCCTGGAAGTGGATATTACTCTCCACACCTGGACCTTTCTGACTTTGTTTTGCTTTGTCCAAATGTTCCACTTCATTAATACAGAAATGGAAAAGTGATTCGGATTCTTCAGCTATTTGACGAGAAAAGACCCTCTCCGTCTCCAGAGGTCTTCCAAAATCTGCCACAAAGCTATTCATGTGAAATCTTTTTTCAGAAGGTTCTGCGTTGCTAGGGAGGAAAATGAAAACTACATTAAGCACAGAAATATTCAAGTTCTTAACAGCACATTTGGTTTCAGCAACCATTATGATCAGGAAGAAAGGAAACCCTACAATTTATCTACAACAGAATTTAAAAGCCAGCACTATTTATTATTTTCTGCTGAAGCCATTTTAAGTCTTGATTTGTTGTGATAATTTTCCATGGGAATAAGTTATCAGTGCCTGCATTCTTAAATGGCACTTCTAGTAATCAATATATTGTAATAACCAGCTCACTGAATGAGCTTAGAAATACTCTTCCATATTTCCTCTTCATACCAAGTAATATCAAGTAGTAATGAGTTTTTTAAAATGGCTTTTAGAACACATTGAGAAAAATTTTTGATAGGGAAAATCTTTCCGAGACCTAGGCAGCACTGCTGTCACTAAAGGCGTAATTGGAGCACATGGCTGTCCGGACATCAAACCGTCTTTTCCACTGACTTCAGTCAAGGACATTCAGATTTCCAAATTAGGAGAGCTGGAACTAAAGACCGCTACAAAGACTGGCATTCTTAACAGTTCAGACACATAGCCCAGCAAGGACATCTTAACATCTTTCTTGGAGTTTTCTAGAAGCGTTAGCTCAAACCAGCTCCAATCCACATGGATTTGTGCAGGAGCCATGAACAGCTGAGGGTGAGAAAAGCTTAAGCTAGACGGAAGTTTTACAGATAGTAATATGTTCTTTGTCAGGCTGAATTTGTATGCTATCATCACAAAATGCAAGTTTTATTTGCATCTGAAAGGCAGTAGAGGTATTCAGAGAATGGGTAGCGAAAAATCTAAACATATTCTCAGAATGTAAGTTTTGATAAGCAAGAATTAATAAATCATACTGTTTACATGTGAACATGTGGCAAATGACACTTGAACCAGATGATAGTTGGACGCCTAAAGGTGCACACAGCACTTAGAGATTTTCAGAGAACCGCTATAATTTGATTCCCTCAAGGCTGCAGTCGGAGGAAACTGCCTACATGCTTTTGAAAGCCTCAGATGGCACCTTCAGAAACCTACCCCTAAAACCTTCAAGTTCACAGGATACCTTCCCTTAGTCTTTCAGTCATAGTTAACCTTAAGGATTCCTGCTTCTCAAATGCTGATTTACTTCCATCACATGATACGATAACGCTATCCTAACAATATCAGTTACACTAGCCTTCAAATCAAAGCACTCCTCTAGTTTGTCAAAACTGTAGTGGTTCATTCTGCATTTCAAAGTGAAGCACGTAGAAGCATAATATTTAAATTGATGCAAGACAGACCAGTAACTAAGTAATAATCTACTGTATACACACCAGGAGGCAAACAGACTGGAATAACACTGTGGTAGCCTTCAGAACTGATGACTGACATTTATGTATTTACAATGCAACAGAAAGCACCACTCCAAGTTTAAGTTGCAGACAGAAGCTCTTGAGGACAGATTTGCAAAACTATGTCGTGTTGTGGCACAGAGAGCGGAGGTGACAAATACGCACAGAAAGAAGGCCAAGTGTTATAAGCCTAGGAAGAAGCGACACTGGAAGAAAGCTTAAAACGCATCCATTACAGAAGAAAAACTAGTTATAAGTGCTTTATAACCCAGTGAGCTATAAAGGAGCAAACGCTGACTGTACAGAGGGGCACACAAGACTGGCAATGGAAACCTAATCTGAATGGAAGAATACAAGATGCAAAGAAATTTGATCATGACCCAGAATGTTGAGGACATACGGTAGAGAATAATCCTGTGCTCATGAGGAGGGAACATGTAATCTAACACACAGTGATATTTTTGGATTCTAAAATTCACAAACACTATCTTTCTGTATTTTGGGGAGGAATTTATTATTTTTTTTTTTAAACTAGACTAGAAACTTGCATAGTCTTGCTCATTACAGTATGCAAGTATACTTCAGTGTGTATCTTTTCAGAACACTCAATAAGAAAAGCAGCCTCAGAATTCCCAGTTTTACTGTGGAAGGGAGCACAGCCACCTGGACAAACAAATCCCTTTTGCAATATTTAGGCCAACAGGACCCTCTGAGTTCCAGAAGCTGCCCACAAGAGAGCGGGAAGGTGAAAGCCAGACAACTCGAGCACCATACATACGGAAAACCACTCAAAACAAGCAGTTGCCAATGAACTAACCCCCAAGCGCCCTTTTCTGGGAATCTTCCAGCCTACAATGTTGGGTTCTGGTCTGCTGGATTCAGTATTAAGGTCTGGACTCTGCTCACTGGACTTGAGTGCACTGTGAGGGTGCAGACCATTTTGCCCAGTATACTGTTCTAACAGGGGCACACTGGTTTGGGACTGACACTTGAGATTCCTCTATAGCTTAAACACTCCTTCTCTCAACACTCTCTGAGGTGACCTGGGGTACTTGAGGGATCTAAACAGATCCTCAGTACCAATCCAGAAGTGCTGCCCTGAACCTGAGGAACCTTCCTGAGTAAGTTTGCAGCAAACACATACATATGTCTTCTTTCAGTGTGTCTGCATTTTTCCAAGTGGATGTCACCCCAAAATCCTTAACCAAAACCAACTGATTTCTTAAAAATTTGTCAGTCATTTCACCTTTACTGCAACTAGTTGTACAACCTGCCTCGATAGCTGCATGAAGCTTCAAGATTACATCAGCCAGTATTTTGTACAGGTAGGTTACAGGAACACATGCGTTTGTTGCACAAATGTGTTTTTAAGGACTTTTTTTAAATGCAGAAACAAACACAGAGCACTGTCTTCTGAGTGATGAACAAGAGTACTTTTCAGGCAGAAATTCAGAAAGATTGTCAACAATTTTTTTTGTTGCACAAACCAATGTTCTACACACACTAATATGCAAGAAGCAAAAGAAATGTGCAACAGACATAATTTCCATAACTAGTTACATTTCTACCTCTCCCCATCCATATCCTGATCCTTTTCTTCTGGTCTGAGAAAGTACCCAATTCTGAACACCTTGTACAATTCTGAAAAGTACATGCTATCATACTGCTTTATATTGAGCCAAGAAAAGCATACTACTGGGAAAAAAAAAAATCACAGTATTCTACTTTGGATCCATCCATCTGAACCCAGTTACAGTTCTCTCACATTAATGGTGCTTTAAAGAACAGCCAAATTGACTTACTGAAGTCAGAGACACATCCATCAATCAGGCTGGCTTTCTCCCAAGACCTAGGAATCCCATTAATGTCTATTTCTAAACGAGGGTGGTAAGACAGCCCACTAATGAAACAAACGATGAGTCATGAAGAATCCAGCCAGGTATAAAGACAGAAGATGCAGGCAAACTAAAACCACAGTCTGCACTGGTTTTACTGGTAGGTATTTATGTTCTCCAGTTTTTATATACGTGTCAACAATAAGAGGAAACAACAGTATTCATTACCCTCAGCGTATTCCTGGGTGATCCGTTTCCAGTACTGTACACATTTGGTTATCAAATCTCAAAAAAATAGTGCTCAAATTTGTTAAAGGTGCCAACTCCGCATACATAGCGAGCGGGCAAGCATTCAAGCACACAGCTCCCAAAGCTGCAAAGAAGTTTAAAACAAATACAGAAAGGAATAACTGGGCTCTCTTCAGCAACTGAAGAAAAATTATATTAAGGTTTAGACTGGAAAAGACTTCTGGAGGTCTCTAGCCTAATGCCCCGAAAAAGGCAAGGCCAACTCTGAATTCAGATCAGGTTATCTGGATGTAGAAGCTGACCAAAGATGGAGGTTTCACAAACTCTCTAGGCAACTTGTTCCAAGAAAA
>NW_009610279.1:0-6604 GCF_000690535.1 Cariama cristata
AGCGCCGGCCCAGCCTTAAATGGTGACAGCTTGATGCAGCTGCCTATTGTTTCAGATACAAAAGATTAGGTGGGAATTAATTTTTGATTGTCATTTTCATAAGACCTGCATGTTCCCAGGTCTAGTCTATTCCTTTTAATGTCACCGTCTCCTTCCCTGCAGACAGAGATATTCTGCAGGGGCTCATTTAAACCTATGGCTGCAGAATACAAGACAATTTATTGGGTAGCATTAGCATTTCACTAAACTGACCTGCATTGGAAGAATTAAGCCCATTAGAAAAAGGTTGTTTGCCTGTTAAATAAGATCACTAGACAACAAATGTTTAGGTTTAAAACTGTTGGTGAATGCAGTTATATCAGTAACTAATTATCAATTCATTCTTCTTAGTCCCCAAGATCCTAAGGCTCAAGATACCTTCTCATGGCCCTGGCAGTGCATACATTGTTCTCTTTACTATGCAAGAGACTGAACCTATTTCCTCTAGGAGCAATGCAATAGTTTTACGTGTAAAGAAAAGGTAGCATCTTGCCTTTACTCAGCAACAGAAATAGAATAAGGTTTTGAGATTCTCATGCTTTCCCACTTCTTTTTTTTTTTTTTTTTTTATTTTTTTTGGCTTGTGCTTATGTGGTATAAGCCTTGCAAGCTTTGCTGATGTTGATGGATGCTCTTACTTGTAAGGGGAGTGCAATGCCCTTTTTCTCATGCAACATGCTGTCCCACAACAGCTTGTGAAAATTTGAGAAAAACTAGAAAAGTTGCACTCTGACTCAGAACATAATCTAGACCACAGGAAATGTAACAACTTTATTTTAAATAAACCCATGCTGTTTATGTGGAATAGGTCTGGAAATGGGCTTAGAAAGATTCTAATATGATAATGCAACAGGGCTCCAGTACTACATTGACTTATTAAACTGATGTGAAGACAAAAATAATAATCTCCTCCTTCTTGTGTATAAACAGCTGACATGAAAACCCAAATGCAAATTCTTAGTGTTTCCCCATTGTCTTAGTAAATAAACCATTCAGATCCCAGACCTAATTTGAATGAAACAGAAAACTCCCCTGAAGCTAAAATCGGTGAGAACAGAATGTCATTTGAAAAAAAAGTCATCTAAAAGTCATCATTTGAAAAAAGTCATCTAAATCTGACTTAGTCTTTTCTGATTTGTAAGACACTCTGTTCAATCCAATAGAAAGATAATCCCTGCACACTCACACACCATGCCCTATTTAACAATTCAAAATAGTCTGTACGAAGTGGGTATCTTGGTGCTGGTTGAGTCCTCCCTTCACCTGACTGCTGAGCTGGGTCCCAGTGCACTGGACATTTGTGTTATTCACCTCTGTCTGTCCTGAACTGATAGAGCTTTGCTTGCCCTGTGACATAGTCCCTGCGTAGGGGCTGCTGGTGGGGCTCTGACAAAATGGAGCCCTCCAGCTGCAGGCTGCTGGGAACCCTGTTGACCCCCAAGGCATCCCAGTAGGTGGAACAGACCCTCTTTTTGCACAGAGCAACAACCAAAACCATTTCACCATCGCAGAGGGAGTCTAAACACATCTTCTGTACTCAGATGGCATGAAAAGAACAGAACTAGAAGAAAGTATCAGACTTTAATATAATTCACAACTTTTTGTCCCAGGACTGTTTCATCTTAGCTAGCTATGGGGTTCATCTCACAGCTTAACAAGCTCAAACTTAACATAAAACATTCCTTTTACTCTTTGTAGGTCCTTTGGATTCCTCTCTTGACACATCTACCTGCTCCATTTTTGAATGCCGGTATCTACAGGTTTGTTCTTTCCTTTCTTTGCTTGCATTTATTTACATTTTGTGAAAAGACACTAAAAGAACTTGTAGCATCAGCTGGCATAACTTTTCAGGTGCTTTCCCTTATTCAGGTAAATAAGGAACCATTTATATAAATCAGCTGAGATATTGTACATCCTTTATAATAAACAGCCGATTTCAACTCCACTGAGGTAATTCCAATAAAAAAAAATAGCCAGAACAACTTATAATTTCCCCTGCCAAATTTCATAATAGCTTCATAATTTCTCTCACACTTCATAAACTGTACAGAAATTACTGTTATTTCCATTTCCTATGAGGGCACAGTGAGTGAAACACATTGAACACAGTGGAAAATAAAACTTTGAAGGTTATTTCACCATCAAAGCTTGTATAGCAAATATTTTATGTTGTTTCCTGCATAAAAAAAAAAAAAAAGTAAAAATATAACCTTTCCTTTAAAAAATATTTGCTCTACTACCTGGTTTTTAGTCTATTTTTAATATGATGTATCGTTAGATGATTTTTTAGGATTAAATTGAACTAATACAAACAATTTTTGCACTACATAATATTCTTAAACAAGCTACTGAAAATTAACTTGTATAACACTGCATTTTTACATGCTATTTTTCAAATTTCAGATTAAGATGCATTCCTATGGCTAATGCCTTACAAGCTAAGAAGGATCAAGCAGAAAATCACAAATTAGGAAGAAGTTTGGAAGAACTTCTAGAAGAAATAAATGTTGATGAAAGTATTCTTGCAAGCCAAGAACAGGGAGACTGATTCTTCCATAAAAACCTCTGTGAGAGAAGTAAACCTGTGTATCATAAACTCAAGACTATAAGTTCAAGCCTTCATTGCCTGTCCCAGCCAGATCAAGTATTAACTTGTCCCTCAAATGTTTATACTGAGGAAGGAAAGAGGAAAGACGAAGTTTACGTTGACCTAAATGCATTTGATAGAAATAGGCACAGAACAACAACCTTGACACATGATAGCATGAAAGAGGGGAAAAGTGGAGCCACAGATTAGGGAGGGGTTGTATGAGTAACTGCAGTGACACTGTATAGTCCTGAAGGTGAGGACAAGCTGCTTACATTCTCTTTAAGGAAATAAAGGGCCTGAGCAGACTGACTCCAGGGGAAGAGGGTGAAGCAGGAAAAGAAGATTAATTTAAGCAGATTCTATGCATGAGCCGCTTTTCAGTAGCTGGATTTGTCTGTAAGGAAAATGAGTATTTATATTTTGAACAATTACTGTATGTATAAAATATAAAATTCCAGATCTCATTTTTACAGCTAGAGATGAAGTATTGCTGAATTTGAACCTTTACCAGTTTTATGTCTTGCTGTAACCACGTGCCCTAGATAAAAGTAAGTGCTACTTACTTAAAACGTAAGCTGACTACTGACCACACATACTATTCTGTTAATGATTTACACATCCAGGAAAAGAAGCCCTCAGATTTATGTACACCACCACTGTAAAGCACATTTACAATAAATTCTGCAGCCATAAGAAAACAAAGAAAGTATTTTCTTTTACTGCTGTGACTCTACAAAAGCACCTAAACCCTGCTCAGTCACAAGACATTGGGCCGTCTGCTGTCACCAATCCAAGCTCCTTTACAGTAAAGCAAGCACCTCTGCTCCATCACAGGATAATGCAAATCAACAAGGTAAGAACAGAAAAAACTAGCAGGTTGCCTTGGTTATTCTAATGCCCTATTGGCTAAGAAAGACCACGTAGACAAACACAAAGCTGAAAGCAAACCAGCAAATCATATTGAGGAAGCTATGAGGAAAATGAGCAAGAAAATAAGTTAGGAAAGACTTTCTAGAAAGTAGATGTAGATAAAAGTGTACTTGAAACTCAGAACTGAGACTGATCGTAGCACAAAAATGCCATTAAAAAGTGAATCTCAGCAGCAGAGAATTCTGTGCTGTAAGTGCAAACCTTTAGCCCTTCCCACAATAGAAAAGAAGACTGCTGCCTAAAGCACAGGGCTGGAAAATGTTCTGTCAAGAAAGTGGAATGTATTATTACAGGTAATAATTGTTGAAGTTTTTTTAATTTTCAAAAGATTTCCTGTAAGTTTTATGCTACAATCTGTGTCTCGGTCACAAACGCATCGATCCATTCAGGTAAATCTATTTGTTCTCAAAAAATCACTGAAGACTATTTTAACGCAGAGCAATACTGTTTTAACGCAGGAACTCTTTCAGCTCTGAATCTAGACATTTGCCAAACAGGTGAACATGGTACCACATAAAATACTTCTGAATGAACAAGCTTGCAATAATGTATTTCAGTTTCATTATCATGACATATCAACTTTCAGCCATTTTTTGGTTTCTATATGGACAGCTGGCATACAGAAAAACTAAAAACATGGGCAAGCTGCTCAGAGAAAAAAGGTTACTTGAAAATAAAGGACGCATTATTAGAGACAAAATATTTGAGTCACTGGATGCCTTATCTTCCAAAAATCCTTGGAAAATCTCTATCAGTATCCTGTTAACCTCAATTTTATTTAAACAAGATTATAAATATGAGATGAACTAGGACCTAGTGATACAGAATATGTAACTGAGCTTCAATTAAAATAACAACCACTTCTTAAATACCAATGAAATAAAAAGTTTTTGTTGACTGACAAAGCAGTTCTCATACACTTTTGAAGAGATATTGATTAGGCCTGGATAATAAATTTCCACTTGTCCAAAGTTTTGTGGACTTTAGATCCGAAGTGTTGATTTTGTTCCACTGTACTACAGGTTGTGCATAGTAGAGGAACAGCTGCAGCAAAGGCAGTGCAACAGGGACAGCAGATTGCTACAGACACGGACCAAGCTCCTTCTGCAGCTCGTCCTGTTAATGCTGCCCAGAAATAAGAGATCTGCAGTGACAGGCTAGCAAGGCAGCTGGGGCTGCCATAGGGAGAGCCCAAGGAGTCTGGAACATGAGGGAGGAGAACTGTGCTCTATTATAGTTACACTTTTGCATACAGGAGCCAAGGTTTGATCTGCAAACTTTAAGGATATGATGAAATTACTTTGGATCAGTAGCACTCCTAAATAAAGACTGTATTTTATAACTGGGAAAAGAGGAGCTACACTGTTGGTATGAATTAGGCACGTTTTCAGCATGCTGAACAGAGCCAATCTTTCTACCTACAACAATGGCACACATGCAGAAGTCGAAGCTTAAATACCTCAGGAACTTTCAAAATCAAAATACAAGCACCTGATAGATTTTGCCTAAGTGGCACACTAGGCACCTACAGATATCTGGAAATCTCACAGGAGATAGTTCAGAAGATTCTTCCTATCTGAAGGTATCATATCCTACTAGAAACATACAGTGCTTTGCACTGTAACTTCTATCTGCTTCTTCCTGGTACTTTCCACAAGCTTGCAATCATCTCCAACTTGCTGGATCTTATTTTTTATTTCAGTAGCATATTTATGAAATCTACAGAAAATTCTTTATTATCTTGCCTAAAGTCAATTAGTTGGTCCCTGGTAACTCCCCAACATTCCAAATCATAATTTAAATGGTTACCCTCTTCTATTCTGCTTGATTATACTGATACCTAATAATGAGATTACCAGTAAAAATATGGATCCTATCTAAAATACCTATAATTAAGATTGGTGTGACACAAGATCTGTGTCTTAGACATCTGATCTTAGATAAAGATGAAGATTTGAAGGAAGAAAAGTTTAATTATGATATTGCTTGGCTGAAATGCACACATCTTTAAAACGTCTTAAGAGTTTGTCTAATATATTTTTTCCCAAGAAAACAACAGTTATTTATTAATAGTACATTTAAACAGTGAATAATATGTATTTCCTAGGTCTGTATTAAGAATACAGATTCTTGTTCTTGCCCACTCCCTTTTCATTTAAGCTAAATATTACAACTGCTTCTGACAAAAGAAGTATCGGCTTTGAAGTACTCTTACACCACAATAGTGGCTGCACCAACTGGAGCTTTGGCATACTCTCAACAGTGACACTGCAAAAAGCCTGAGTTGCCTGTAAGACTACTTGCATAACTTGCAAAACTGTCTGCAATAACTATTGCTGTAAAAATCAGTATTACTGAGAATAAAAAATGGCAACTCGAGATGAAATAGGAAAAAAAATTACTAGGAACATATACAGTGAACATGTATATTCAATTTCTTCACACCCAAGATCATAAAATCATAGAATCATTATGGTTGGAAGAGACCTCAAAGATCATCAAGTCCAACCGTATACCCAATGCCACCATGCCCACTAAACCATGTCTTGAAGAGCCACATCTAAATGTTTTTTGAACACCTCCAGGGATGGTGACTCCACCACCTCCCTGGGGAGCCTGTTCCAATGCTTAACGACCGCTACAATGAAGAAGTTCTTCCTAATATCCAGCCTGAACCTTCCCTGGCACAACTTGAGACCGTTTCCTCTTGTCCTGTCACTAGTTACCAGGGAGAAGAGACCAACCCCCACCTGGCTACAACCTCCTTTCAGGTTGTTGTAGAGGGCGATAAGGTCTCCCCTCAGTCTCCTCCACCCCAGCTCCCTCAGCTGCTCCTTGTAAGACTTTTTCTCCAGGCCCTTCACCAGCTTTGTTGCCCTTCTCTAGACTCGCTCCAGCAGCTCAATGTCCTTCTTGTAGTGAGGGGCCCAAAACTGAACACAGTATTCGAGGTGCAGCCTCACCAGTGCAGAGTACAAAGGGATGATCACTTCCCTAGTCCTGCTGGCCACACTGTTTCTGATACAGGCCAGGATGCTGTTTGCT